>NW_020194530.1:10651-195738 GCF_002865645.1 Hyaloscypha bicolor E | reverse complement strand
ACTACGAACTACGCTAGTAAATACTATTTTTTAATTAGAAATAATTTATTAGAAAAGCCAAAATTAAGAAAATTATATTTCTATATAATTTTAGTAAGTTCCAGAAAATTTAAATGGTCTCTATCTTATATATAAATATCTTATTATTTTAGAGTACTATGTTAATAATTATAAGGGAAGTTATATTAAATCGGGACCTCTTACTAAATTCTTATGATAATAGTAAACCTATAATAAATCTATAAAAATCTTATTTTAGAATCTCTCAGGCTATAATTAAACTACTAAATAAACTATATAGTACATGCCTCTTTATCTTAACTCTCTAGTAAATATTATATTCTTAATAATAATTATAAATATCTTTTCTATATTTTTCTAATACTAGAATCTTCTAAGAAAGCTTAAGAGTTTTTTTTATTCTATAGTATCCGGCTATTAGAATTATTATAATAAAGCTTTTATAACTTATTAATATAAAGCGGGATTATTAGATATAATAATTCTTAAATAGTACCTAAATAGGCCCGAATTATTTTTCTAGATTTCTTTTCTTTTAGTATTTTTCTTACTAAGTCTCTATTTTATAATATTCTAATATCGAGAATTATTTCTCTAAGTTACCTAAATAATATTTAAAAGAAATTCAGATAAAAGAACTAATATTATAGCTCTTATAGTAATTATATATATCTATATATAGGGAATTAGGTATTTATAATTATCTAATTTAAAAACTCAGGAAACTAAAAAGTCTTTAATTTTATTAAATAATATAGTTATAGATATCTCTATTATTTTAGCTATAATAATAGGGCCTTTAAGGCATTTCCTTATATCTTATTTCTTAACTAATTCTATAGTTAAGGAATTTATAAGATAATTTATTTATTTGTCTTATAGTAAATATTTCTCCTTAGTTACTATAAATATAATAAGTATTAAATAATACTTATTTTAAAGAGGAAACTCTTTAAACGTTTATAAGAACTTCTAAATTATAATTATAAAAGCTTTTTTTAGCTTAGTCTAAAAAATTAGAAGCCAAGTTATATTAATAAGACTTTTTTTATAATTAGATCTTTTACTAGATCTATTTACTAGGTTTAAGGCGGCTCTATAATAAATAATATTAAAATTATATATTATAAGATATATTACCTAATATATTTAATAGCTTTCTAGATATTTTATTTTTATAAAGTATTAGAGGTTATTATAGTCTATAATAACCTCGATTATAAACCTGGATTCTTTAAAATAATAATACTAATACTTAAAAACTTTAATAATTATAAATAGCTTTCTATTATAAGTACTATAATTATATTTAACTCCGGAAAGTTTTCGGAACTAGAATATTACTAGATACTAGTATTTTTTCGGATTATTACTAGAATTAACTTATTATAAAATAGTACTAGTAATTATAAATTTTAATATATTAGTTTTAATATAAATTTTCTTAAAAGAATTAAAATAGATTAGGACAAGTATTATAATAAGAGCTTTTAGCTATTTTATTTATTTATATAAAGAAACCGAATTTCTAGTTCTTTTCTATTTCTTTTAAGAGATTTATTAAGCCTATAATTACCTAAAAGTAATAATAAATAAATCTATAATAGAAATTAGTAAATCTAAGAAATATTTAGATATTATAAAACAATTCTAGTTCTAGCTATTTAATAATACTATAGACCTGTTTAGGATTCATATAAATACTTTCTATTCTAATAAAAAAGCCCAAAAATTCGATTTCCTTAATATTAAACTCGTATTTATTAAGTTTATAAAATAGGTTATTTTTATATAGCTTAATAAGTATCTAGTAAATATAATTATAATATTTACTTTTATTTTGGGAATAAATAAAAATATTATTTAAATAAATAACTATAAAATAATTTAGGAGTTTTATAAATATAATATTAATATATATTTGAAATATGGCTAGTATATTAGCTAGCCCAAAAGATATTATAAAATATTTAAAATAACTATAATAGGTTTAAAAGCCGTCTTTTACTTATATTTTTTACGAATTCTTATCTAATAATATATATTCTTAAGATCTAGCTTTATAAAAATCTTAGTTTCTTAGAACCGGTTAAAAGTCTTATTAATAAAAGAAAGCAGATACTAATTCTTAATTATAACTTAATTAAGTCTATAATAATTAATATAAAGATATAGCCCTTTATTTTTCTTAGAAATAAAAAGAATAGATGCCTTTACTAGGCTTTTACTAGGCCTTATCTAATATTTATAAAATATATTCTATAAATATAAATATAATATTTCTAGTTAGGTCTCTAATAGATTATATAAAGGCCTATATAAGACTATATTATCTATATTAATAAAGTATTTAATACTACTAAGATTAGGAAGTTCCGAAGTTTTATTAGAATTAAAAACCTCTAAAAAGTCTTTATATTTATTATTCTAGAAATAGATAAGTATTTCTAAGATTTCTTTCCGGAAGATATTAATTTATTATATTAAAAACTCCTATTTAGTATTACTAGAACTATATAATAAAGTAAAGATCTAGTAATAATTATAAATATATAAAGCCTATTATCTAGGATAATTATATTTACCTTTAGTTAAGAATAAAACTTGAAATATTAGCTTAGAATACTAGTTAAGCTTCTTACCAAATTCTTTTAGTATTAAGATCTTAATATTATTAGACTATATAAATATATATATCTATTATTTCTTAATATAGTCTATATATTATATAAGGGTTACTTTATAAAATTCTATACTAAAAATAAGGCTATAAAAGCTAATATTCTTATACTTATAAAACCGGAGCTTAAAAGAATATATTTTATTATAATTATTTATAATAAATACCTTAAGATTATAGACTTAATAAACCTTAAATCTGTTTTTATAAAAGATTATAAATTCTTAGTTATATTTAGCTAAAATAATAAAGCCTCGGCTTTAAGCCTAATTATTATTAAGGAAGTTATAGTCTAATCCGGTATTACTAAGTCTATTATATATCTTTAAGATATCTATTTCTAGCTATATTAATTTTACTTAAATAATTATATAAAGTAATATATCTTTTTTATTATAATTAAAATTATTAATTATTAAGATTTAATTTTTTATTTTTTTTATTTCTTAGAAAAGTCTCTTCTAAAATACTTCTCTATAATAATAGTATTAATTTACTTCTATAGATATCTTAACTTTTCTATAGTTTTAATCTTATTAGAATTCTACTAAGCCTATTTAATATACTTGAAATATTTTATATTTTCTAAGAAATATCTTTTCTATTTATAAGTCTAATAAACTATATCTAAAATAGAACTAGTATTTTATTAAGGCCTTAAAGAGGCCAAAATATTATCTAAAGATTTCTTATATAATTTTTAGAACTTATCTTTTCTTTTTTAATAGTCTTATAAATTAGAATTTACTAAATTAGAGTTCTTAGAAGCAGAATTACTCTTATTAGACTCTTCTGCCTTTATTTTTCTTATTTTGAGATAAGTAGTATATTCTATTTTCTAAGCTTTCTTAAGCTATTTAGAAATAAATATAAGTATTTAATAAATCTTATAATTAGATAAAGTAATATTAAAAGTCCGGATCCAATTTCTTTTAAAATATAGGTTCTAGTTAATTTCGAGACTAATTATTCGAGTATATAATTTAGTAACTATTTTATTATTTTTCTAATAAAGATTTCAGAGCTTTTTAAAAGTATCTTATTAATGAATTTAAGATATTTAAAGTATATTAGCTAAGTAAGCCTTAAATTACTTCTAATAAACCTTATATAATAATAAGCTTTATTTTATTATAGCCTCTTAAATATTATAAGATTCGTTTCTAAAGATACTTATAATAGAATTAATTCTAGAAAAGTATTTATTATAAGTTTAAAGTTAGGTTCTAAAAACTACTTTCTAGAAAAATATAAATATTCTCTATTTCTTAAAAGACTTTCTATAATATAAGTCAGGTATCCGGATTTTAAAAAGCTTCTCTTAGTCTAAATATATCTTTAGAATATTATATAGTAGCTTCTAATAAATAGTATTAAGATTACTTTTAAAGCTTATTATATTAGAAAAGAAAATGAATTCTAATTCTATTTTAGGAAATTCCCTAATAAGAATTATTAAAAAAGATAAAATAGACTTATAAATAGAGTTTTTATAAGATATAATAAACTATAAGGTATTTCTAAAAGTATTCTTATATTATTCTAACTATAGGATATATTAGTTAATTATATTTACTAATTCTTACTTTTATTAAAGTATTTTAACTTTAGTATATAAGCCTTATTTTAGAGCTTAAATAATAGTAATTTGGGTATTAATCTCGGTATCTTAATTATTACTAGGATTATTTCTATTATTATTACTAGCTTTCAAAGGCTCCTAAAAAGCCCTATTAAAAGTATTAGACGAGCCTTTACTATTACTTATATTGGGATTAATCTAGTTAACTTCCTTTATAGAAATAGCTCTAGTAAGAAAGTATATATTTTATAGATTTCGAGATATAATTACTTATTAAACTACTTTTTTTAAGAGTAGAGAGATTAGCTTATAAGGTATTTATTAGTAGGTAATAAGATAATAAAATAAATTAGTAAGTTATAAAACTATAATATTAAATTTAGTATAAAACTAATTTCTATTTCTCTTATAAGGTCTAGAGAAGCCCTTTCCAAATAGAAAGCCCCGATAATATATATATAATTAGTAATTTATAAGCCTAACACTTATAATATAAATAATAATTAGTTATAAAATTAAAGGGCTACTAATTTCCCTAATTAATATCTGTAATATCCGAGGTTTATTATATATTCTTAAGTTATATATAACCCTATATATATTACTAAATATTATTTAAAATATTATTTAAAATATTATTATAATATTTAAAAGAATAAGTAATTTAAGAAGCTATTTTTTATAAAATTAATATATAATAACTTAAAATATTAGATTTTATAAAATGTATTTTTTTATATATATTATAAATATTATTTTTAATTTCTATAAAATCCTAAAAATAAAATTATAAGAAAAATACTAGCTATATATAAAAGGCTAGAAATCCTTAAAATAAAATTAAAAAAACTTAAGGATTTAGAGTATTATATATAAAATAACCGGGAAATTTATTATAATAAGTATTAGTTAATTAAATATTATTTTAAAAAAGCCTAAATAATATTATTAATAAAAAATATTAAATTTAAAATATAAAGATTTAAGCCAAAATTTATAAATTCATTTAAGGTTCTTAAATATATTAGTAATTTAATATATAAATTAGAATTACTAAATATATATAATTATTTATATTTAATTATTTATATTTCTCTTTTTAAAAAATATATAATAAAAAAGAATTAGAAACTGTATTTATATCTTTTTAGAGAATTTCTGGAATTAATAAATAATAATAAAAATAATAAAAATAGAAAATAAAAGCTATTATTAATTATTTCTAAAATTATATAACTAAAACTATAATTTAAATTCCGAAACTACTTTTTAATAGTTTCTTTAGATTAAAAACAATTCTGAATTACTAAAAAAAAAAGGCTATTTAAAAGAAAGAGAAAACCTAAATAACTAAGAAAAAACCCAAAATAATAATAGAAATATTCTTTTTCTAAAGTTTTTTATTTATAAAAGTTTTCCAGAATTTTATTAAAGTTTATAAAAATTATATTTAAGTTATTAGAGAAAGATTTATAATTAAGAAAGATTTATTATAAGTAAACTAGCTATTAGTATTTTAAATAAATGAATTTTAATTCTTATAAATTTCTAATTTCTAAAATAAAAATACTAAATACTAGTTCTATTTAGGACTTAATAAAGAATTAGATAATACTTTCCGAAATTCGCTTATTTTTTAATGAAATATAGTTATATTATAATAATATTAGTATTAAAGATATTAAAAGAAGTAAATAAGAAACTTATAATAGCTATATATATCTTATAAAAGGCCCAAACTTCTGAAATTAAATCTCGAATAGCTATAAATATTATATTATTAGTATTTAAAATACTAGTAATAAACTATATAAAAATCTTAATAGTAATCTTAGTAATAAGCTTAATATCTTAAAGATAAACTTTATAATATTTCTTTAAGAAATTAGTAAATATTTAAATATATTAGAAAAAACTTATTTTTAGAATATTAACTTAAATAGGATTTTTATTAGCTTTATTAAAACAAGAAGCAGAATTCTAAAACTTAATAAATTTTTTCTAGTTTTCGAAAACCTAATTAGTAGACTTATTCTTAATAATATAATACTATTTAGAATATATTTTAAGGAATTTCTTAAAGGTTATAATAATATTTTTCTAGAACTAATAAATCTCTAATAAATAATAAGAAATCTAAAATTATATTAGCTTTAATAAATATTAAAACTAAAGAACTTATTAAAATATAAGATTTAGAACCCTTATTATAATAGCTATAATTCTTTTTACTAAATATTATAATATATAAAATAAAGGAATTAATAAGCAAATATTTAAAATATTTCAAATATCTATTAGTAATAAAAAAGAAAACTATAAAATTACTTTTATATTTATAACTATAAGAATAAATAATAAAGCCAGATATTATAGAATTAATTAAAATAATTAAAAAAGATTTAGAAACGAGTAAAAGTAGAAGCTAGAAAATAATAATAAAAGAAGTTATTATATATATAATTATTAGAAAAAAAGAAAATATGTAATAATATAAGAAAATTCTTTTATAGAAATAGAGAATTATTTGAATTAATTACTAATTTTTATATTAGTTCTAATTAGAAATATATATATCGGTTTACTAGAAACGTATAGTACTATTATATAGTCGTAGAATACTATTTATATAAGTTAGTAAAGTTATTCTTATTCAGAAGTAAGGATTATAATATTATAGTATTAATATGCGATCCCTAAATCTGCTAAGCCTAATAGGAACTAGTCTACCGGTCGAGTTATACCTATAATACGAGATTATATAACTAGTTATATAACTAGGAAATTCGCAGTATAGCTATTCCGATAATATATAACTAATTAATATATATTTCCAGAAGTATATAAATAATTTCTAGAACTTTAGAAATATTTATATAAATATTTTATTAAATTCTTTTTATAAAGCTATTAAAATTATTCTAATATAAAATCTAATATAAAATCTAATAAATAATTTTAATTTTATAAAATAATATCTTAGTATTTTAGATTAAGGTAATTAGAATACTTAGTTCCTAAACGTAATCGCAATTACTAATTAGCCTCTATATCTAAAATATAATTAATATTTCTTTTTACTTATTTAGCTCTAATCTAATTAAACGATTTTTATATTTATTACTTATATTATATTAGTAAAACTATTTCCCAAAATACTAGAAATTTACTTTAATTAAATATATAATTAATTAAATATTTTACTCTATTTAATAACTAAACGGCAAATTAGCTACCGTTTTTATGGGAGGTTGGCCGCTGCTTTTAGTAGCCGACTTGCTAAAATCTTGCTCTGTCCTAGCGCTTGCGGCTAGTACCCTCGAGACATACTAGAAGAACTTCCGGCTCCTGTACAAGCGGGCGATAAGCGCGAATAATAAGGGGAAGATAAACAGTCACAAGTATCGGGTGAGTAGTGCTTCTCGTCTGCCCTACTCCGTACATATTCCTCCTCACTTGCACTCTTCCGCTTCTATATCCTTCTTCACCACAAGAGATTTATTCTGTCTCTTTGACATTATCTGAGAAACCTCTCGTCCCTCGAAAGCTATCTAACCTTTATTAACTATCGCAAATAGTAAGAGACAGTGATTTGTATAAGTAGTTATCTGATTAAAAGAAGCTTTAAAGGGAGCCTCTGGATCTAGCTAAATAAAAGGGGGCCGCTGAGTAAGCGAAGCTAAAGCTCCCTAGTACCCGTACATACGACATTAACAAAGTGAAATTTCCTCCGTTTCGACATGCCCATCCTGAAGCGCTTCTCCATCCATTAATCCCTCGGCAAAACAGGTTCCAATAAACTGGTAAGAGTCACCCATAGGTCTAAGCACGACCGGCATTTTGCATCCCAAGATGACAGCAATCCTGTCGCCCAGCATAGTACGCTCGGTTGCGCTACCCACGAGCCCTCCTTCTGCCGTAAACAGCCTCCGGTTAAAAAAGTGCAATAACATCCTTTGTAGCATCTCGGTGTATCTCTCTGGATTCGGACAGGATTCCTGCGTCGGTTGGAAGTAATCTTTGAGTTGAACCGAGGCGAGCTTGAGTGTCGCACTTGGGTGAAGAAAGCCCTCAAACGCTGCCCTGAGTGTGGTCAACGGTGTTGGATCTTGAGACAACCAATATTCCGGACCAACTTTTTCGAAGCTCATCCAGGGTATGTCTAGCACCGAAGGCCCTTGGCAAAATTCATACTTCCTGTCGTGCATCAGTAAGCGGGCTATGGAGAGCCGGGAGACATCTTTGCCGGAAGATGACGATAATTCGTTGGCGGGGTGTATGACGCATTGCTCCGGTCCAGAAATGTGCTTGAAAGTGACGAAATGCAAGTGCCCAGCCCCAAGGCCGCTTACAGTATCGATGAACAGGCCCCGACAAGTCAGGAGGCGCAGATCTGCTGAGAAGGCTATCGATGGCTTCTGCCCCCCGTCGGCACTGGACTGTTCTAGCAAATCTTCCAAAGATCCCCGGGAGGCCGTGGCCAGATGGCCAGCAGACTGATACCGAAGAGGGAGGTCTTTTAAATGGGGCGCGAGATCGTCATCCCACAAGCCGTCCGGTGCCGCCTCAAGGTCGAAGGCCCAGCTGGGCAAGCCTTTAGAATGAGAAGTGTGGGCATGGATTCTGGCAAGCGTGTTGAGATTTCCATCTACCTGGATACAAACGCTGGAAAATAGCGTATATATAGCCACGGCATCGACGGAGACCTCATAGGTTGGACGAATCCGGGAGGAGATTGCTTGTGGAAGAAGGGCAAGAAGGCCGTATACTTTGTCCCGCTGGTCGGTGGCCTTGGAAGACTGTGACAGAACTATGAGATCCCACAGGGGGAGCATGGCTCTCGGCACGAACATTTCCGCCCCTAGCGGCACCGACCGAATTCCCGGCCGCAGCATCACGATTCGGTGAAGAATGCCCATGCTCCTTTCGGCAGTATTAAGCATTTTCATATCTTCCGGGACTGAAGCCCTGGAGAACTGCGGCAGTATAAACAGCTTTGTCACCTTGGCAGGCGAAAAGACGGAGTCACCGTACCAAAACAGGATCGTTGAAGCGAGCGTCATCTCCTGAGTGATCCACAGCCTTCCCCAATACGGTTCACTGGAGAGGCTACGGGCAGCAAGCCACACAGAGGTGGCAGTATCCAGATCCAAGGCGTACGGTCTCTCATCTTCAAGTTCGAAGTCATCGTCTGCCAGCTGCATGACCGGTGTCCAGTCCCGCAGTTTGCCGCCCAGGAGCCTTTGAACCTCGGGAAGCATGGCGGCAACAGCTGGCGAAGGACGACCAACCCAGCCCCTGACGCAGAGGGCTTCCGAGTAGATAGTGTCCATCTTGCGGACCATGCTTGATCTCTCGCTAAGGTCATTCTGGTTGATGCAAATGGCATCAATCCAGACCTTTAGTCTTCGATCTTTGACCTCGAGAGAACTCCTCAGCCTGATCAACGCATGATAAAGGTTAAGCGTCACTTCGAAAGGATGTTTGTTAATGAAAATCCTCTTCTTCACCGTTGGGTCTCCCCAGACGTAGCTCAGTGCCATGTAATCTCCCCAGTTGAATCTATTGCCAGCAGCCTTGATATCCTCCCCGGACACATCGTCGGGATCGTCGACCGGGGACATGTGAGGGCGCTTTTGGCCCCCGAATTCGGCCCATGCCTCACGCAAATAATTCACCTGTATTTGTTCATGGTGGCAACCTTCCTCCGAATCTTGGTCTAGAGAGTTTTTTTGTGTATCCCACACATTATCGAAGAAGGATTTGAATTCCACGTACTGCAATGTCCAGTCATTCAGACTAACGATTTCAACCGTGCATGATAATATATCCTGATCGTTTTGGGGTCCATCCAGTTTCTGGACGTCAAACGAGAGCACCCGAATCTGATTCCCGTCTGGATCGAGAGAATCACATTGGTATGTCAGAGCTCTCGCGCGAATTTCTTGCTCCTGTTGTTCGAGTGCTAGCAACTTTTCATGCCCCACAGGATCAGATTCCTTCGCAAACTCCTGGATGAGCATTAATGCCTTCCCTGAGACTGTTGGCGAAACCCTTTTAAAAGCCTTCTCGAAGTGTGAGTGGGCAAGTATTCTTTTGCCTTCGCCCTCACCTTCGGTAGAGAAGGAATTACACACAAGGGCAGCCTGGACGCAGAGGGCCTGGATGTCTGACCCCGAGTAGCGATATGTCCTGTCGGCCAGGTGTTCAAGGTTGATGTCAGAATGCAGTCTCTCATCGCGGAGCGTGATACCCAAGATCTTTCTTCTCAACGCGGTGGTCGGAAGACCAAGGTGAAGGCGGCTAGGAACACGACGGAGGACGGCGTTGTCTATATCGTGGGGGAAATTGCTCACAAGCAGTACAAAGGGGGCAGCCTTCGACCTTGCAAGGCCGTCCATTTCGGCGAGCAGCTGATTCGTCCTGCTCCGTTCATAGCCGCGGTCTCCGGGACCCCGGGCACGGAAGAGAGCATCGGCTTCATCGATGAATAGGATGCTCGGAGTGAGCAGTCTTCCTAATCGGAAAAGACTCTGGATAGCCTTTTCCGTCTCGCCGACCCACATGCTTTCAAGCTCAGCAGCGGAGATGCAAATAGTGACAGCCTTGGACTCTCGCGCTATGACACGTGCCAGGTGCGTCTTGCCTGTCCCCGGTGGACCGTATAGTAGTGCTCCTCCAATTCGGCTGTGCTTCAGGACACCATGAGCAGGCCGAGCATTAGCGTCGCTGTTGGCCTGGGAAGTGATCTGTTTCAGAGCTTCTTCTATCTCCGGATCAAGCGCAATGTCGGACCAACCTTCTTCAATCTCCTCAGTGTGGGAAATGAGTAGAGTAGAGTAGAGTAGCGGGCCCTACTCATATTCTACTCAAATAAATTTCTCACTACTCATACTCTACTCAATACTCTACTCAACTACTCTAGAATATTCTAGAGTAGTTGAGTAGTATACACGTGATGTTATACGTGATATTACACGTGACATACTAGCCTAATTAGGTAAGGCTCCGGGGTGGCCCGAGTCTAGCGCCACTGCACTGCCCAATCAAGTAGTAGCAGGGCTTGGTAAGCAAGGTAGAACCTTAATATATTCTTAGGCTTCCTTAGCTATTAAGGGCAAACTCTTCTCTCAAGGCACTCTTATTATTTAAATTATATAATAGACTTAATAAGAGTACTATTAAGATAATATCTTACTTAAAAAGCTGGGAGTTATTTAAAGACGAATTAGAAGAAGTAAAAGTAGAAGAAAAAAAGCAGGAAAAGAAAGATTTCGAGGAGGGAAATCTAGTTTTTATAGAAGAAAAGTGGTATTTAAGTAGCCTTATATAAGCTCTAGCTTAAATTATATAGTGCTGCTTAATATATACCTTATTTATTTATTAATAATTAAATAAATATTAATTTTTTATATTTACGTAACTTGTACGTAACTACTCTTGAGTTACTCTAGAGTAGTACTCTACTCTACTCTACTCAAGTACCATATTACGCTACTCAAACTCTACTCTACTCTACTCAAGACTACTCTAGAGTAGCTTGAGTAGTTTTTGCCCACACTGAATCTCCTTTGGATCGACTAATAGATCGAGAAACCGTTCTTCAAACTTATACTTGTTTTCATCTAAGTTGATCTCTCTTTCGAATTCGATTTCTAGCTCGAGTTTCCGAATGGCTTCCTGGGTCTCCAGAGAAAAGTTGGACCACTTGCCACCCAAGCCCAAATCCTGACCATCTCCTTCCCCAGAAATCCAAGTCCGAAGTAGTACTTGTCTCTGACCCATTCGGAGGACCACCTTTTCAATAGTCTCTGATGAGAATTCCTCGCCAATTTGTCTGACGAGTTCATCAATGTCTTCGATCGACAAGTTGCCTGCTCCAAGAATTTTCGCTGCGTCAGAATTGTCGAGAAACTTCCATTTGGCCAGCGGCTGCAGTAGTGCGATACTTGTTTCCTCCTTGCACCGATCACGGATCGCTTTCTGGAGTGCTCTGATATTGGCGGACTTGTACCGTGTGGAGCTCTCAAGTTTCTCATCTCTCGTGACAAGCATTCTCTGGACGTTGGAGTTAACAGGAACTATGGAAATGGCTCTCCGTATTGGATTCAGGCCCAGGTAAGAGAGAATATCTCCATCCGAATGGCTTGGACCTGAATTCTTATCCAGATATGTTCCTATAGCGATCACGTTGCGATAATATGCTGTCGACTGTTGAATACTGGATCGGAGGCTGCTGAGGATGTCGCGCTGATACGCCGAGACATCGGTCAAGCAGATCACGAGAGGTATGTCGCGCGGCTGGGCGGCAGTCGTCAATTGCTTGGTAAGAGGCGAGGAAAATAGAGCAGTAAAATGAGACATTTGCCGTGACATTGTCAGTACATATCGGTGTGAACGTTTTCCTCAAAATCTAAAACCGTTTTTACGCCAGAGAGAAATGCCATTGAGTAAAAATCTGATTAAAGACGCTGAAAACACGAAGGGAGCCGTATACCCACGGTCTCTTGCAAAAAGGTAAGCGGGTCAGGAGGGCTGCCTCAATTGGGCTACTTCAAACCCAAATCAAGATCGCTTTCAAGATGATACTAACCTCTGAGATATCCGGCATTAGGCTCTCAGCCTTCTCCCTAGGCTCTGTGATATGGTTATCTGATTCCTCTTCATTATTCGCCAAGAACCAGTGTGTCAAAGGATTAATCACATTAATCAAATTAATCAATTAATTAATTAATGTGAGGCACGTAATAGCAGGGTGATGCACAAGTAGTCAAGGTAAGTAAGCTGCAGAGTGACGCTTGCAAGTGTAACTGATTCCAAGAATTGATTCTAATAAAAAAACTAATTAATGCCCCTTTCCAAAGCTAGAAGCATCTCCCTATATATTCCCTAGTACTTAGCCAAGCCTGCGAAGCACTTTACTTAACTAGGAAATACGATCCCATATAATCCGTATAATTCCGATTGCCTATATAATTCCGATTATAAGCTTTACCCAAAATAGGAAACTAGATCTATAATATCTAATACCTGTCTATATACTATTATATATACCTATTATATTAATTCCCTCTCTGGGCCCTTATTTCCAAGAGGCCTGAGAAAACTATAAATAGCTTTATAAATAATTCCCTAAAACTTCCCTGGCTACTAGTTTTCCCTAAAGACTTCCTATATTTGCCCTATTATTATACTAGATAATAGAATTAAAGGTATAGTTTACTAATTTTGCCTAGTTAACTTGCAAACTACCTCTAGTAATTTCTTCTTATAAAGGTAATATAGATATAATATATACTATTAGATATAAAGCTCTTCCGATTTCCTAATTAGTTTATAAATCCTAACTTAGTCTCTATTTATAAATAAATTATTATTTTATAGGCCCAAGAGCTTAGAAAAGTTAATTCGATTTTCTGGTTTATTTATAAATTTCTTTTTAGAATTTTCTAGGTATTTCTGGTATAAAAACGGTTTCGAATTCGTAATTACTATTTAGAAAAAGGATATTATAAAAAGGTTTCTCTTTTTCTATTAACTAATCTTCTTTTTCCTTAACTATAATACTATATCTAGCTTCTTCTTATTTCTTATCTTTTTTCTTTAAGCCTTTTTTAAGCTTCTTTAAGCTTTATTTAAATTCTCTTCTAATTTCCTCTTTTACTTCTTTATTTATTAAGATAAATACTTCTTTTAGTATTTATTAGTCTATTATTACCTATTTAGCTAATACTTCTATATTTTTAATTTACTTTTATTATCTTTAATATTTTAAGAATATTACTAAATTTCCCGACCTTATTTATATTAAAAGTAATAATTACTTAGTATATAATTATTATTATTTTAAGAATAAGAAATATAATTCTATAAACTATAAATTCCTTTTTTTATTTCCTATTCTAATATTATTTAAAGTTTCTCAAATATATATAATATAATTAAACTGCCTTTTTTAAACTATTAATATATATAAGTATTTTTTCTAATCTTTACTCGAAAAAAAGGCTATTATTATTCTTTTTTTATATTAAACTATATATACTTCTTATATTAAAGCTATTATTCGAGACTAACGGATTTTTTTAATAATTCAAGAAATAGGTTAAGTAATTCTTACTAGCTTAGTATAAATATAAAGTATTCTTAATAATATAATTAATATTTTTTAGTATTAAATAAGCTTATTTCTTTCTTATTTCTTACTAATAGCTAATAGTTTTATAAACTAATTTATTATTTATTTCTCGAAAGAATTCTAATAAGAATAATAATAAGAATAATAAAAAGTAGTTATAAGAATAGAATATTTATAGGATATAGAAATTAGAGTTTTTAGAGTTCTTAATAATTTTTATATAGTTTTTCTAAAAATAAATATATGGTTTTTAATAGTTTTCTAATAAAAGTATTTATTTTTTATATTTTTATTTAGCTAATAGTAATATAATATTACTCTTTTCTAAATATTCTTATAATTCTTGAGCTATATTTTCTAGATTATTTAGTAGTTCCTATATATTATTTACTAATAAATAGCTCTTTTAATAAATAAGACCTTTTTTTTCTATTTTCTTTATAGGCTATAATAAATTCTATCTCGAATTCTTTTTTATTTTTATTTTTAACTAATTCTGGTTCTATTATAGTACTAGCTTGCGGGTATTATAGTTCTAAGAAAGAAATATAGAAAATATTATAAATCTAATATAATAATATTAATTTTAAGTAATATATTTATTTATATATTTCTATAACTTCTAGAACTTTAAAAGAGCCGAGATATCTATTTACTAACTTTATATTAGATTATAGCTATTAAACATTCTTTATATAAAGTATAACTTTATTATATATATTAAACTTCTTATTAATATACTTCTTATTATAGTATTTTTTCTATATATTTATTACTTTTTATTATTATTTTTCTAATACTTCTCGTTTTATTTAAATTCTTTATATTTTTTCTTATATTACTAGTATTATTTCTTCTAAAATATTATTCTTAATATATAGTTTAATACTAGAATAGAATCTATATAATATATAAAATAAAGAAATTCCTATTATTAAATATATAAAGTTATTATATATAAATTCTATAAGAATAAGCTTTATTATTTAGTTATTTTACTAATAGCTAGTATAATATTTTAAATACTATTCTAGAATTTGATTTAGATTCTTTATTTATTTATTAGTTTATAAGTAAAATATTATATTTAGCTATTTTTAAATCTTTAAATAGAAGTATAAACTTAACTAGAACTTATTTATAAAAATATATCTTTTATTAGAGATTATATTTATAAATATATTAAAGTTTTTAATAATATAATATATAAATAGTTTTATTAATTCAAGAGCTAAGATTTCCTTAGTAATTAGAATATATTATATTATTTTTATATATTTATTAATAATAATAAATATAGAATTATATATCTTATTATAAAACCTAGAAAGAGGTAATTCTATAATAAAATCTATAATAATTTTTTATTATAGTTTAGAGAAAAAAAGAAATAAACTAAGTATATTATATAATAAATATTTTTTTATCTTAGTTTATTAATATATAAGGCAAGTTCTAATATAATTTTTTATATTCTTTTTTGTATTTTATTAGAAATAATTTCTCTAGAAACTTTCTAGTATTTTACTAATACTAAAATATTTATTTATAAGATTATTATAATTAGCTTATAGTAATTCTTTTTTAAGAACTAGCTTATTTAATATATAAATAGTACCCTAATATCTTAATAATTCAAATATATTAAGTTTTCAAATTTTAATAGCTTTAATAAAGATTTCTATTAAGAACTATTTCTATTACTAGTATTATACTAATAGATTAAATCTTTAGTACTATAATAATAGTTTAAGTAATATCTCTCTGCTTTTCTTATATACTATTTTGGACCTAGCTATTTATATAGCTAAAATCTATAATATATATTATTTATAACTAGTTATACTAATAATAGACTCAAATAGTAATATCTCCGGTATTATTTTATTACTAAAATAGATTTCCTTTTTGGAATTCCTTAATATTTTACTAATTAAGAAATATTTGTTTCCTTTTTTCTGGGCCTTATATTATAGTATTATAAGAATAATATAGTATTTTATTATTATTACTTATAGGCCTTTTTATTCTATATTTTATAACTTATTATAAAATATAAATAGTAAAGTATTTTTATTTATTTCTATTATAAAGTCTGGCCTTTTTAATAACTTATTAGTAGAATTATTATATTTTAGCTAATATTTTAAAATAAAGTCAAAAATAGCTAGCTTTTTTATTTATCTTATTTATTAACTATTTAGTTTTCTCTTAGTTATAAAATATTTCAAGTTATTATAATCTATTTTAATAATAATAGTATACCGGATATATATTAGATAATATTACTAAATATAAAATACTAGAATAATAGCTAAGAGTTTAGAATTATATATCTTATATTTATATTTAATTATAATTATTTTCTTTAAATAAAAAATAATAAAATATTATCTGGCTTCTATTCTTTTATTAAAGAATTAGGAAATTATATTTATAATTATAAATCCTAAAGTATTCGTTTCTATATAAAATTTTAAGACTAGATTAAAATAATAAAAAATTAATACTATTATAAATATAATTTATAGCTTTTTAAAAGCCTTATTTATTTTATTTATCTAGCTAAAATAATATTATAGGTTTTTATTAGTTTTTAATAAATTAGTTAATTGCTTTATTATTCTAAAATATTTATAAATAAACCTCTAGTAGAAATTAATAAAATCCAGAAATATTTAAACTTTTCGGATATTATTTTTTAAAGCCGGCTATTTCCTAATAGCTATAACCCAGCTAGTTTCTATTTCTATACTATCTGAGCTAATTATAAATTCTAGAAACTCTATTTTCTTTATATTAAACTCGTATTTTACTAAGTTTATAAAGAATTAATATTATTATAATTACTCGAGTATATATTAGACTATTACTATATATTATTCTAGATTCTCTAAATAAATCAAAATATTATCTAGATAAACTATATAAATAATATTTATAAGGCCTATTAGTATATAGTTAATATATATCTAAAATATTACTAAAGTATTAGATAATCTAAAAGATATAATATAGTATTTAAAATATTTATAACATATTTAAAATACTATCTTTTATATATTACTTTCTTATATTTATAATTAATAATAAGTATTTTTTAAGTTTAGCTTTATATATATTTTGGTTTTATAAAGCCTATTTATTATTTTACTAATAAATAATAATAGTATTTAGTTCTTAGCAGTAATTCTATTTAGACTCTAATAATTAATATATAAATATAGGTCGCCTTCTTTCTTTAAAACAAATATAATTAGGGTATTAGCTAGGCTAATAGGATAATAGATTTATTTCTTTTCTAAACTAGTATTAAAATATTCCTAAATAATTTCAAGCTCTCTTTCTAATAAAGTATATATAGAACTATATAATAGTTAGAACTCTAGTTCCAGATTTATATAATATTCTATTATATAATAATCGGGTAATATATTTATAGCCTTTATAAAAAATACTCGGAAAAGATTCTAATACTTTTTGAGAAATATAACTATTTCGTTTATAATAATAGTAATAATTTTTTAGTTATCTATTATAGGATAAGTAATTAATAGAAAAATATATATTTTATATTTTATTATTCTAGTAAACTTTTTAGTATTTAGAACTTTAATTCTTTATAATTAAATCTAGTATCTCTATATTATTTCTCTAAAGGAAATTAGGAAATTAACCTAATAAAGCTATAGGAATTCAAGTATTATATTAATATAATTTAGATTAAAATCATATAATATAAAATATATATTAGCCTCTTTTTTAGTTCTCTAATATATTTTTAATAATAACTTTAAAAACGTAATTTCTATATAAATAGATTCTTTTTTCTTCTAATAAAAATAAGGGAATTATTTTTAATATTAATAGAATACCTATATCTAAAGCTAATTTTCTTTTTATATAATTAATTTTTATATTTAAATTAATTAATATTTTAATTCTTTATTTATTTTTTCTTATTTTAATAATAATTTTAATTATTATTCTCGTTTTAGGGGCTTTGTTTTTTATAATATAAATAAATATAATTATTATAGGATATATCTGTTTTCTAGTTTCTTTAATTCTAGATACTTATATAATTTATAGCCAGATTTATTATAGTTATAGTAAGTCGGTTTCTTCTAATTTAGGTAAATAATAATATAATAACTCTTTTTCTAATAAATAAAATAAATTATATCCGATTTTATAGATTTTAATATAAGTATTATATTAGATCCTATTACTATATCTTTATTATTCCGGTTTTATAAATCTTATAATAGAAATATATTTCTTTTCTATTTCTTTTTATTATTTTCTTTCTTTTTTCTTTTATTTTCTTTCTTTTACTATCTTATTAGGTTATTATTATATTTCTATTAAGTAAATAGATTTAAATTATTCTTAATTCTTATAGCTATAGAAATAAGCTTTTCTTTTTCTTATAGAATATTTCTTTAATAATTAATTTTATCCCGAATCTCTTATCTTAAATTATTAAATAAGTTATTCTATTTTTATAATAAACCTATATATTTCAAGTTATCTAATAAGCTATCTAAATAAGATATAAAGCTTTAAATACTCTAGTCTAGTTATTATTTAGTATTTTTAAACTTAATAAAAGTATTATTATTATAGTTTTCTAAATCCAAGATAAAATTCTTTATAAACTTAATAAAGGTTTCTTAATCTATAATATTAATACTTACTAATTACTTTTTATATTTCTAGATATTTCTAATTATATTTTTAAAATAGGAAATATAATATATAACCTTTATTATATTAGTAATCTAGGTAATTCTATTATTTTTATATTATTTTAACTTTATTTAGTAAAAGAAGTTCTAGACTTCTTTAATACTCTTTCTCTAGTAAATAGGCAGTTCTCGGGTTTTTAAAGCCCTCTAAACTAAGAGTACTACCGGAAGTATAATAGATCTAAGCTTTTAGCTTTTCTAGATTCTTTCTTTATTATATTTCTATTTCTAACTTAGTAATATAATAGTAAGCCGCTACTAATTTCTCTATTATTATTACCCTACTAACTAGTTCTAGGAATATCTAAGTTCTATTTTCTTTTCCTAATTAGATAATATAAAAAGTACTTAACTAGATACTTTTCTAAATATCTGGCTAGGTTATTCTAATAGTAATAGAAGTACTTCTTCTAGTTAATATTTTAGTTATTAATAGTTTTATATATTAATAGCTTAATTACTTTATAATAAACTACTTCCCGAAAATTAAATTAATTAAAATATAAAACATATAATAGTAGGGTAATATATAAGTAATTAAGATAAATAAGCTATAAAGTAATATTTATAAATATAACTAATTCCAAGAATTAATTCTAATAAAAAAACTAATTAATGCCTCTTTCTAAAGCTAGAAGTATTTCCCTATATATTCTCTAATATTTAGTTAAGCTTATAAAATATTTTATTTAACTAGGAAATATAATCTCATATAATTTATATAATTCCAATTACCTATATAATTCCAATTACCTATATAATTCTAATTACAAGCTTTACCCAAAATAAGAAACTAAATTTATAATATCTAATATCTATTTATATACTATTATATATATTTATTATATTAATATAATTATTTATATTTTATTTATATTTTATTATTTTCTAAATATATATAATATAACTATTTTATTAGAAATATTTAGAAAGCTAAGTCTTTTATAAATTAATATATTATAAAATATATATATATTTTTATAATTATTTATATTTTAGTTTTCTTTTTTTTAGTTTTAAATTATTTTTATAAGAAATTTTTATTTTTATTTTTAAGCTTCAAATATTATATTTATAATAATATTTAAGTTTTTTATATTATTTTAATCAAGTAATATTAAAAGTATTTAGTTAAATAAATCTAATAATAATAAAAGTATTTCTTTTAATTAATATTTTATTTATTAATAGCTTAATTATTTTATAGTAAATTACTTTAAAAGCTAAATTATATATTATTTTTAAGAAAATATATATAATTATATTAGAGAATGTTTTTATTTTATTTTTAAAAAGGCGACTTCTTATAAAGTCCCGTGTATTTCGTGTGCAAATAGTCACTGTGGCGTGCACGTGATTATGTGCCTCGTCACGTTCGAAGTAGATAATAAGCTGGTCGAACCACTCACGTGACATTCTTGACCTCAGTCGCCTGGTGGGCGGGCATTTTTTTTCACCGATGAGAAGATACTGATGTGTGCTAGATTCAATGAACATTTATAGGAGTAACACATACACTATATCTCCCATTCATCTCGCTCCACTGCTTCAGTCCATGGGGGATTGTTCTTCCATCGCCTCTTACCCCCTTTCTTGACTCGCTCTCTGATGATTGTTGCTTTTTTCCATTCTTCCGGGGTCCAGTCTTCCTGCCTCCAACTATCGACTCGTTGTTCGATTTCATCCAGAATGGCATCCGCCCGCTCCATTAAGCCCTCGCCCACAGGTCGATCAGCAGCTCTTGCCCCTTTCAAGCTCCAGATCAGGCAGTCAAGCTGGTATCGCTCTTTTATCTGATGTCTGAGATCACGAATTGCTTCTGATGTGGATGCTCCCAGCCTCGCCTGCTTCTTTCGTCGCCGCTCCTGCTTCTTGAATTCCTCAAGTCTTCGGCGGTTTTCGTCCTGCTGGCGCTTAATGGCTAGTTCGTGTTGTCGTGCAGCTTCTGCATCCTGTTGCCTTCGCAATTCCTGTCTTTTGAATGCTTCTTGCTGTTCTCTCTCTGACCTGGCGGCCCTTTCCTGGCCTTCCCGTTCGGCCATCTCACGCCTGAGGTTTTCGATTTCGCGTTGCTGTGCTTGGTTTTGTTCCATCGTTAACCGCTCGTTTTCTTTCCGGTCGTACGCTTTCCGTCGCAGCTTCTTATCAATACTACCGAACATTTTAGCAGGATTGGATGCTTGTGGCACTTGGTTGCTTGAGAAGATCAGAAAGTGACTCAAGTGGCTCGATATAGATTGCACGGCCTAGTAATTCTAGCACAGAAACTGAAGCAAAGGAGGATGTCATATGAAGTGGAAAGTGATATGATGAGAACTCAAGCCAAGACTTAAAAACAGCGTAGTGAGGCTGAGCAATCAGGTAAAGCGGCCACATCTTTGTGCACACTACACACCACGCTGCTGCCTAGTCTGCATCGATTGCATTTCATCACATTTGTTCTCCAATACTGAAACCAAATGCTGGTCTTGCGAGCCATTCGCAGGGCCTCTTGCATAGAATGCATGTACGCGCTGTGTATGTGTATCTCAGTCGTGTTTCTATCCCCACCAACCATCTAAACCAGGTGCATCGACTACGGGAGCCAAGATTGGACCGCGACGCCCGGTTTCATAGAGGGCCTATCCCGCCATGCATTGTGGCGTACGCAAAGTTTACTGTGAGGCGTTTTCGCCCCAAATCGGTGATGGATGGAGCCGTGGCTGTCAGAGTGTCCAATAAGTGGGCCAAAGTTAAGCGCTGACTTCAGCGAACCTTATAGGTCAGTCGGTCGGTTGAAATTACTTCGACCGATAAGTCACTGAACTGTTGAGGATTGTTGAAAAGGTCACTTTTGGGCTTTTTGGCCGCGATAGCTCGTTGCGCACTAAATTATAGGGTAGTGCGCCGATATTTAGTGACTGGCCCACTGAAAGTGCGCCGAATTGCAGACGCTGCCACCAGCGTTGCGTTTCTGTGATCAAATATACCGCAAAATTGCAGCGAATCAGAGGTCATACCTCAAGATTCCTACAGAGTGATTTGCTGGTCAAGTTCGCTTAAATCCGCACAGACCAACGCAACCCTAATAAGTATATTTACTCTGACTCGGATCTTTATTTAAGATATACTTTTATTAACCTCACTCGAGTAAATTAAAGTAACCTTTTCTGGGGCAAAATACTTGTATATATTAGGGGCCGTATTAGCGGAAGCAAATATAAAAAGTAAAAGCCTGATTTAGACTAATTCCAGAGAATTAATTTTATTTCAAAGCTATAAAGAGTTATTCTAAATAAATATAATTAAAAATCGTCTATAAAAACTACTTTTTATAATTAAAGTCTTATTTACTATTTATAAAAGAAATCCTAATTAAAATTACAGAACTATAAAATGCTCTATTATATAAAAGAAATATTAGAATACTTATAAAATATATATTTATTTATTATTAGCTTTAAAAATATTTATTATTTCTTTAAATAAATTAGTAATAAAAATATTATATTTTATAATTATTAAAATATATTTCTTAATTTTTCTAAATCCTTTAGAAATAAACTTAAATAGTTTATATTTTTAATTTATATATATATTTATAAATTATAAATATTAGTTATAAATATTTTAAATAAAAAATAAAACTAGAAATTTATTAATTACTAGAGATTAAAAGCTTTAATTAATAATATTTAATTTATTACTTTTAAATACTAGTTTATTTATAAATACTAGCTTTTTTTATATTAGCTTATTTATAAATATTAAACTAGAAGTTCTTATTCTTTTATTTCGAGATATTAAACTAAGATTTTTAAATATAATTTATTTTAAAGCCTTTATAAAAATTAATTTCGGGCCCAAAAAATTCATTTCTTTATTTTTACTTGTATTAATAATTAAAGTTTTGAAAAAATCTCATATAAAAGAATTCGTAATAATAATAATATTAATAGTTTAAATAATTAATTCTATTATAAATAATAGTTTTATAACTTTCAAATAATTCGAAAACTTATTTAAGAAATATTAGATATTTATATTATTATAATAGTAATTATATTAGAATTTATAAAAGAATTTTATAATAATAATATATTTAAAATTAGTTATAATATTAATAATCTAATTAATAAAAGCTTTAATATTAGAAATATATTTAAGATTTAATATTTTATTTTTATAAAACCAAGTTTTATAAATTAAAACTAATTAAAAGAAATCTATTATAATATTTATAACCTTTTTTAATTATTTCGAAATTTGATTTCTTATAATTAAAATAAGCTAAAATAAAATTATAAAGTTATATTATTTATTTATTAGAATACTAATTGGAATATTAGAATTTATTATTTTAATTTCTAAAATAAATTTAGTATTATCTAATAATTTAATAAAATTTCTTATAATTAAACTAAACTAAAATTAGGCTATAAAGCTATAGTATTTATTATTTATAATAATAGAAATATCTATTTTAGTATTTAAATTAGATTTATTTATATTTAGATTAATTTTAGACTTTTTTAAATTCTATTTAATAAATTTATTTAACTTTTTTTATTAATTTATATATTAGAATTTTCTTAAGGGCTATTTAATATAAAAAGAATTATTATAATAGTATTATTTAAGTAATTATAAAATTAAAAATTAAAAATTAAAAATTCAATATTTATATAATAAATATATAATAAATAAATTATTTTAAATTATTTCTAAATAAAAATTCTTTAATAATAAATAGCCTTATATAATTAAAATTTATTTATAAGTCTATATATAGAACTATTTCAGGTATTGGTTTTATTTATATAAACTATAAGCTTTTAGTATAGTAATTTATTTCCTGGTTTATTAAACTAGTTAAAATATTAATTATAAAATAATTAAAATAAAAATTAATTTTAAAAAATTAATTAATTAAAGTTTTAATTCTTAAATAACTTATTTAAGAAAAACCTAAATAGTACTCTCGAGTTATAAAGTTTAAAATAGTTTGATTTAGAATAAAATCTTAGCTTTTATAAACTATAATTTAAATATAAAAGAAATTATATATAATTATAAGTATTATTTTTATATTTAAAGTTTTAAATAATTAAATAAACTAGAAATATATTTAATTTATATTTTAAAAAATTTAAGTTTTATATTTATTAAATTTAATTATAAATAATAAACTAGTTAAAAATTTCCTTTAATATTTTATATAATATTTTATATAATATTACAAATTAAATCTATTTGAGTTTAAAAATTAATTATAAATATAATTCTAGTTTTTAAATATATATAGAGCTTAATATATAAATTATTAGCTTCTTTTTAGTTATTTTATTAGTTTTATAACTAATAAATATTAAAAGTTTTTATTAGTATAGCTATTTCTTTAGGAATTATATATATAGTTACGGGATATAAGATATAAGATATAGGTAATAGGATATAGGTAATAGGATATAAGATACGAGATATAGTTATATAATCTCGCGTCTTATTAGTAACTTGACTAGTAAATTAGACTCTTTTAGGCTTAGTAAATTTAGGAATTATATATTAATATTATAATATTATAATTCTTATTTCTAAATAATAATAATTTTACTAATTAATATAACTAGTATTTCTATATTTATAAGATATATAATAGTAGAATAATATATAAGCAGTTAAAATAAATAAGCTATAAAGTAATACTTGTAAGTATAACTAATTCCAAGAATTAATTCTAATAAAAGACTAATTAATACCTTTTTCTAAAGCTAGAAGTATCTTCTTATATATTTCCTAGTACTTAGCTAAGCCTATAAAGTACTTTACTTAACTAGGAAATATAATCCTATATAATTCATATAATTCCGATTATAAGCTTTACCTAAAATAGGAAACTAGATTTATAATATCTAATACTTATCTATATATTATTATATATACCTATTATATTAATTCTCTCTTTAGGCCCTTATTTTCAAGAGGCCTGAGAAAACTATAAATAGCTTTATAAATAATTCCCTGAAACTTTTTCGGCTATTAGTTTTTTCTAAAGACTTCCTATAATTACTCTATTATTATACTAGGTAATAGAATTAAAAATATAGTTTATTAATCCTGCCTAGTTAACTTATAAATTGCCTCTAGTAATTCCCCCTTATAAAGGTAATATAAATATAGTATATACTATTAGATATAAAGCTTTTCCGGTTTTCTAATTAGTTTATAAATCCTAACTTAGCCTTTATTTATAAATAAATTATTACTTTATAAGCTTAAGAGCTTAGAAAAGTTAATCCGATCTTCTGGTTTATTTATAAATCCCTTTTTTAGAATTTTCTGGGTATTTCTAATATAAAGCTAGTTCCGAATTCATAATTACTATTTAGGGAAAAAGTATTATAAAAAGGCCTCTCTTTTCCTACTAACTAATCTTCTATTTCCTTAATTATAATATTATACCTAGCTTCTCTTTATTTCTTATCTTCTTTCTTTAAGCCTTCTTTAAGTTCCTTTAAGTTCCTTTAAGCTTTATTTAAGCTTTATTTAAGTTCCCTTATAATTCTCTTTTCTACTTCTTTATTTATTAAGATAAATACTTCTCTTAATACTTATTAGCCTATTATTACCCGTTTAGCCAATATTCCTATATTCTTAATTCGCTTTTACTATTTTTAATATTCTAAGAATATTACTAAGTTTCCCGACTTTATTTATATTAAAAATAATAATTACTTAATATATAATTACTATTATTCTAAGAAAAAGAAATATAATTCTATAAGTTATAAATTCCTTTATTTATTCCCTATTTTAATATTATCTAAAGTTCCTTAAATATATATAGTATAATTAAACTATCTTTTTTAAGTTATTAATATATATAAGTATCTTCTCTATTCTTTATCTAAAAGAAAAAAGGCTATTATTATCTTTCTTCTATATTAAACTATATATACTTCTTATATTAAAGCTATTATTTAAGACTAATAAATTCCTCTAATAATCTAAGAAATAGGTTAAGTAATTCTTACTAGCTTAATATAAATATAAAGTACTCTTAATAGTATAATTAATATCCTTTAGTATTAAGTAAGCTTATTTCTTCCTCGTTTCTTACTAATAGCTAATAGCTTTATAGGCTAATTTATTACCTATTTCTCGAGAGAATCCTAATAAGAATAATAATAAGAATAATAGAGAGTAGTTATAAGAATAGAATATTTATAGGATATAGAAATCAGAGTTTTTAAAGTTCTTAATAATTTTTATATAATTTTTCTAAGAATAAATATATGGTTTTTAATAGTTTCCTAATAAAAGTATTTATTTTTTATGCCTTTATTTAGCTAATAGTATTATAATATTATTCTTTTCTAAGTATTCTTATAATTCTTAAGCTATATTTTCCAGATTACTTAGTAGTTCCTGTATATTATTTACTAGTAAATAGCCCTTTTAATAAATAAAATATTTTCTTCCTTTTCTATTCTTCCTATAAACTATAATAGATTCTATCTCGAATTCTTCTTTACTCTTAATTTTGACTAGTTCTAGTTCTACTATAATACTAGCTTACGAGTATTATAGTTCTAAAAGAAAAATATAGAAAATATTATAAATCTAATATAATAATAGTAATTTCAAGTAATATATTTATTTATATATTTCTATAATTTCCAGAACTTTAAAGGAGCCAAAATATCTATTTACTAGCTTTATACTAGATTATAGCTATTAAATATTCTTTATATGAAATATAACTTTATTATATATATTAAACTTTTTATTAATATATTTCTTATTATAGTACTTTTTCTATATATTTACTATTTCTTACTATTACTTCTCTAGTATCTCTCATTCTACTTAAATCCTTTATATTCTTTCTTATATTACCGGTATTCTTTTTTCTGAAATATTATTCTTAATATATAATTTAATACTAGAATAGAATTCATATAATATATAAAATAAAGAAATTTCTATTATTAAATATATAAAATTATTATATATAAATTCTATAAGAATAAGCTTTATTATCTAGTTATCTTACTAATAGCTAGTATAGTATCTTAAGTACTATTCTAGAGTTTAGTTTAGATTCTCTATTTATTTATTAGTTTATAAGTAGAATACTATACTTAGCTATTATTAAATCTTTAAATAGAAATATAGACTTAATTAGAACTTATTTATAAAAACAGATTCTTTATTAAAAGTTATATTTATAGATATACTAAAGTTTTTAATAATATAATATATAAATAGCTCTACTAACTCAAGAGCCGAGATTTCCTTAGTAATTAGAATATATTATACTATTTTTATATATTTATTAATAATAATAAGTATAGAATTATATACTTTACTATAAAACCTAGAAGAAAATAGCCCTATAATAAAGTCTATAGTAATTTCTTACTATAGCTTAGAGAAAAAAGGAAACAAACTAAATATATTATATTATAAATATCTCTTTACCTTAGTTTATTAATATATAGGGCAAGTTCTAATATGGTTTTTTATATTCTTTTTTATACTTTATTAGAAGTACTTTCTCTAAAGAATTTCTAGTATCTTACTAGTACTAAAATACCTATTTATAGGGTTATTATAATTTGCTTATAGTAATTCTTTTTTAAAAACCGGCTTATTTAATATATAAATAGTATTCTAATATCTTAATAACCCAGATATATTAAGTTCCTAAATCTTAATAGCTCTAGCAAAAATCTTCTTTAAGAACTATTTATATTACTAGTATTATACTAATAAATCGAGCCTTTAGTATTATAATAGTAATTTAAATAATATCTTTCTACTTTCCTTATATATTATTTCGGATCTAGTTATTTATATAGCTAGAATTCGTAGTATATACTATTTATAACTAGCTATACTAATAATAGACTCAAGTAATAATATTTCTGGTATTACTTTATTACTAAAATAGATTTCCTTTTCGGAATTCCTTAGTATTTTACTAATTAAGAAGTACCTATTTTCTCTTTCCTAGGCCTTAAATTATAATATTATAGGAATAATATAGTATCCTATTACTACTACTTATAAGGCTCTCTATTCTATATTCCTCTTCTATCCGTTTAGCTACGGCCAGGTACATACTAGTCCGTAAGCATTTAAGCAAGCTTTTATAGCAAATCATAAATTCTAATTCTTAATCTAAAACTTCTAATTCGCTCTAATTTTGCGGTATAACTAATTACGGAAGTATGCACCTGGCCGCAGCTTAACGGATATTATCCTATATTCGGACTACCCTAAGCAATTAGCTCCCAGTACTCCCTGGAAAAAGCGGGTCACGTGAGAAACACCAGAATCTCTCCCTTCTAGGAAATCGCGCATCGGAACGTAATTACGTCCAAATCCTTAGGGCTTAGCTTAGGATAAGAGAGAAGAAGCTCAAGTACCTTTCTCTATATTTTAGTAGTTCTAGAATACAAGGGGCTTTTATTACGATTTTTTAAAGCTCGAGAGAGGGCAAGGGAAATTCTTAAGGCACTAGCTAGCTCTCGGGGCTCCCTAAAAAATACAGGTCACGTGAGGAACACCAAAAAAAAAAAGCTAGCCTTATATTACTCTTCTCTTCTTCTTCTCTTTATTACTTTCACATTTACTACTTTCCCTTTTACTTATATTATAGACCCTCCTTACTTTTATACTACCTATAAGCAAAACCGGCCTGCTTCTGACTTTATTATAGAGCGAGGCAAGTAATATAAGACCTATAATTACTATCGAGTTTATATTTTCCCTCTTTTCTAACTTAACTAACCTATTAATAGGCCCGGAATACTACTAATTATACCTAGTAACGCCCTGCCTTATAAGAACTTGATCCGAATACCCTTTCTATCTCCCGGTAATAATAATAGTCTATTATAGACGTCTCTATAAACGAGCCAGCCCTACAGTACTAGTAACGGATCCGTTAACCGTCCGTTACGGCCCTAGTTAATATCTTAGAGAACCCTTCTATAGACCTACCTATTATACGGCCTCTTGGCTTCCTCTTATGCTTCCGGCTAGCTCCCGCATATATAACTAGTCTGCTTACGGGTCGCTATATAGCTTGCAGAGCCCTCTATTTTAGTTATATAAATAATTGCTTTAAGGCCTATTATAAGAAGGGTAATATAATACTTCCTTTAATCCGTAAGCCTTCTCTATATCTCTCTTATTTCTTTACGGGTAATAATCCGCTTTACCGGGCCTTCCGGGCAAATATCCGGGTATATAATTATGCTTTTGCTTTTATATTAGTTAAATATAAGAAGAATATATGAATTAACTTCTCCTATAGGATCTAGTACTTTTAGATCTACGGCAAGCTCTTCTATTTCCAAGGCCTACTATAGCCCGCTTTATATATTAAACCCTTCTTTATATAGCTCTTCTTTTATAATCCGCTTTTTATAACTAATATACGGGCTACTAACTTCCCTTACTTAGATTATATGGTTCTTTTATAGCTTATAAATATGCTTACGGATTATAATCCGTTTATTATAGTCTATAAGATAGCCCGCAAGTATCTTGCAAGCTAGTAAACCGATTTCCGGATCTTACTTAACTTGCAAATATACTTAATCCTCGAGTCAGGTACTAATTATTATTATAAGAACCTCCTAATAAGTAATAAGATTATAGCCCTTATCCCGGACAAGTATACAAATATAAGCCGCCGTAATCTGGTACTTATAGTCTATAAAGCAGGCCGCAAGCATTTATAAATATATATAGTTAATATTATATATATAATATATATACTGCTTTACTATATCTTACTCTTCCCGTATAGTAACCCGGGCTAGTACTACAGTTTATAGTTATAGGACCGTAATAGGACCCGTTAGCGGATATGACTCGAGTAGCGGGTCTTTTACTAGTACTATCTCTATATTCGTCTAGCCTTCTCCCTGCTCTTTTATACTAGCTGCCTCTTTTAGTAATATGTTATTAATATATATATTACCTATAAGACTACCTCGCTTAACTGGCTCTACTTATACTAGTAGAATATCCGTATAGATATCTATACGAGACTTACGGATACTCTAATCCGTAAAAATGTCCGTATAAGTAATATTAGCTATTACTTTATTCTTCTATTAAGCTTTATAGGCAGTAATTACTTTATATAGTAGCTCTTTTAAGACTTAATAGCTATTATATAATACTTTAGTAAGCCAAGCTTCTTTATTACTTTTATAGCTAACCTATACTAGCCTGAGATTACAGATTACCTTTTAAACAGGCAGTAAGTAATTAACTATCCGGATCTCCTTTACTAGATCTTTATCCTAAAAATAAGAGAGCTTCTTATAACTCTCAAGAACTATCTTTTCGGATAATATACGGGCCATATCTATATAATTGAATACTAGAAGCATAGCCTTCTATATATATACCTGCTCTTATTTCTTAAGAAAGACGCCGTTTTCTTAATTCCTAATTTGGTTAATAAGGTTATTTATACCGAGTTCCCAGACCTGTTATAGGATTCTATAGGCGAACTTACGGCCATAATTACTAGCCAGATATCTTACGGGCCATATAGTCTTAATAATAATTCAAAAGCCCCGTATATAATCTATAAGATACCTATAGCCCCGCTTATATACTAGAAAAGATTCCCCAAAGTATTTGCGGCTATAATAATTATCTATAAGAATAAATATCCCAAGTACTAGTACCGGAATAATAGCCATATATTTACGGTCCGTAAACCAGACTTTCTAGACCAGGAAGTTATCCGTAATAACCGCTAGATTATTTCATATAACCCGTATCTTTTCTAGAAGTTCCGCTTATATATTAATATTAAGATTTATATATTTATATAAGTAATTAAGTATATTTATAAGTATATTTATAAGAGAACGGACCATATAACTATTACTATCTCGGGAATAGATAATAAGATTACCTAGTATCTCTAGGCTTAGTATATGGGCCTTATAGAGGCTTTCTGGCGCCTGTTTAAGTGCCTAATATACCAAAAGTTCCCCCTGGTTTAATATCTCGTAATTTACTTCTCTAGGTAATATATAATCTACTTTATGGCTAATCTCTTACCCGAGCAGATTACGGACCAGGCCGTAAATACCCGCTCGACCTTAATAGCCTTTTTTAAATATAATATAATATATAAGGATAAATACTAGTACCTATATTACGAGTTCCCATAGTACTTTATATAGGTTACTAAGACCCGGATATAGAAGTGCCGCAAGCAAGGGTATAATATTAGCCGTATTTACTACTATAGCCTAGTTTCGGGCAAGCGGTTCTACTTATAACTCTTACTAATAGTCATATATAGTCTATAATCCTTTAATAAGCTCTACTTAGTTAAGGGCATCCGTTATCCTATATACTATGCTATTTATATTGCCTATAGCTTGGTAAAGAATAATTAGGAGTAATTCTAATACTTTAATAAGGCTATTTTATTAATAACCGGCTATAGTTTATAAATACTCTTTCTTATAAGTATCTACTAGTAGCTAATTACGAATATATAAGTAATCTGGGACTAGTATAAGGAGTATTTCTATAATAACTTAGCCCGTAAGCTCGCCCGTAACCTATTAATTAACTTCCCGCTACCCTTAGTTAATTCTTACTATAATTATAACCTCTTCTTACTTGGTCTCAGCCTTATGGATCTCTAGCAAATGCTTACAGATATTATCCTGCCTGAGAATACCTTTAACTAGACTATAAGCTACTATATGGCTAATCTATAAGTTAATTATACCCGTAAGATATTACTAGTAACCGTAATATAAGCCTAGCTAAATGTAAACTAGTACTCTTGCTTCTAGATAATTATAATAGTAATTATGGACGATTTACAGACGGCTTACTTCTATTTATAAGGCCCGGGCGGGACTAGTAAGACATTCCTTTATAAGACCCTCTATTATTATTACCGTAGCTAAGGTAAGGTAATCCTATATATGGTATTAATGGATATTGCGGCTCTCCTTTTCTCAGACAGACGCATGTCTTACTCCTAGTTCCGGATCCTGCTTAAGCTTAATAAGTTATTTATAAGTATAATTACTAAGATAAGCCGGCTCGGGGCACTCTTATAATCTACGGACCTAATTATCTGGGACAAGGTACCTATATAATACAAGTATTACTTTGAGGTAGTATACCGGCTAATAGTCGATTTATGGTTAGTTACGGATAATATTCTCTTTAAAGAAGTACCTGTAATTCTCGGGAAGAACTTTGCCCAGATCTTACTAATAGTCCTATATAATTTACGGGCCAATACGGTATGGGCCTGCTTATAGCGGACGTGGATCTGGCCATGGCTCCGTTAGTTATTATTACAGATTAATATACGGGTCTATAATAACCCGTCCAAGTAGGATTTTATAGACTAGATTAGTTATCTACTATATAACCCGTCCTTAAATAGGCAGATTATGCTCCCGCCTTTTATTCCGTATACCTAGTTAGTTATAGACCTAATTAATTATATCTACTCGCAAGAATAACTCTTGCAGGCCCCATATAACTACCGGGCCTTTAGTAGATAGGTAATTCTATTAATCCTAAATAATATAGTCTGTAAGCTTAACTAAATAATCCTGGATATACTTCCTAGCCAGGAACAGATATATTTTATAGTAGATTTGGCTAATATAAATAAGGCAGATCCTGAAATTACAGAATTATCTCTAGAGATCTTATAAAGTATCTATTTACCGGGTTTACTTCTTTTTAAGCTATAACTCAAGATTAATATACCCGTAATACTCTTGCGGAATCTCTATTCGCAGGAAGGGCTTTATAATAGGTTACGGATATTAATTTATAGCTTTGGGAAGTTCTCGATTCGTATATGGCTACTAGGTAGTGATTTTAATGGCTAATTACGGATAATTCTATGGATTAAGCTCTAGTTAATGGATTAGTAACTGTCTTTTATACTCTCCTATAAGTAGTTTCCACTTGCTTTATTTTTTATAATAACTATTAATAAGTTACAGGGCTAGTTATTTGAGGCAATAGGAGTGGATTTATAATTACTGGTCTTTTCTTATGGCCAGTTTTATATAGCAGCCTTATAGGTAATCTTATAAGCAGGGCTTTATATTCTTTTATTCTCTAATATAAATTATATAAGTAATATAGTATACTCAGAAATATTACAGGGTCTTATTTAGCTTTTAACTTACTTACGGGCTATTCTTCTTCTTATATTATTTATAAAGGCCTTTACCAAGTCATATACTTTCTTTAATTCTAATCCTACTCGGAACAAGTTTAGAGCAAAATTATTAATTAGCCCCGGAGCTTATATAGGGCCGCTAATTAATAATTTTAGTAAAGCGGCCCTAAACTTGTCTATAGCTTATTATAAAATATAAATAATAAAATATCTTTATTTATATCTATTATAAAGTCTGGCCTTTTTAATAGCCTATTAGTAAAATTACTATATTTTGGTTAGTATTCTAAAATAGAATCAAAAATAGCTAGCTTCTCTATTTATCTTATTTATTAATTATTTAGTTTTCTCTTAGTTATAAAATATTTCAAGTTATTATAATTTATTTTAATAATAATAGTATACTAGATATATATTAGGTAATATTACTAGATATAAAATACTAGAATAATAACTAAGAGTTTAGAATTATATATCTTATATTTATTCTTAATTATAATTATTTTTTTTAAATAGAAAATAATAAAGTACTACTTAGCTTCTACCTTCTTACTAAAGAGCTAGGAAATTATACTTATAATTACAAATCCTAAAACATTTATTTCTATATAAATCTTTAAGGCTAGATTAAAATAATAAAGAATTAGTACTATTATAAATATAATTTATAGCTTTTTAAAAGCCTTATTTACCTTATTTATCTAGCTAAAATAATATTATGGGTTTCTACTAGTTTTTAATAAATTAGTTAATTCTTTTATTACTCTAAAGTATTTATAAATAAACCTCTAGTAGAAATTAGTAAAACCCAGAAATACTTAAACTTCTCGGATATTATTCTTTAGGGCCGGCTATTTCCTAATAATTATAAACCCCAGGAACTTTATTTTTTTTATATTAAACTTATATTTTATTAAGTTTATAAAAAGCTAATACTATTATAACTATTCGAATATATATTAGACTACTATTATATATTATTCTGGGTTCTCTAAATAAATTAAAATATTATCTAGATAAACTATATAAATAATATTTATAAAGCTTACTAATATATAGTTAATATATATCTAGAATATTACTAAAGTATTAGATAGCCCAAAGAATATAATATAATATTTGAGATATCTATAATATATTTAAAATACTATTTTTTATTTATTACTTTTCTATATTTATAACTAATAATAAGTACCTTTTAAGTCTAGCTTTATATATATTTTTATTCTATAAAGCCTATTTATAGTCTTACTAATAAGTAATAATAGTATTTAGTTCTTAATAATAATTCTATTTAGATTCCGGTAATTAATATATAAATATAAGCTATCTCTTTTCTTTAGAATAAATATAATTAAAATACTAGCTAGGCTAGTAAAATAATGAATCTATTTCTTTTCTAGGCTAGTATTAAGATATTTCTAAAGAATTTTAAGCTCTCTTTCTAATAAAATATATATAGAATTATATAATAATTAAAACCCTAATTTCAGATTTATATAATACTCTATTATATAATAGTTAGATAGTATATCTATAGCCTTTATAGAGAATATTTAAAAAAGGTTCTAATACTTTTTAGGAAATATAACTATCTTATTAGTAATAATAGTAATAATTCTTTAGCTATTTGTTATAAAATAGGTAATTAATAGAAAAATATATATCTTATATTTTACTACTTTAATAAATTTCCTAGTATTTAGAACTTTAATCTTCTATAATTAAATTTAGTATTTCTATATTACTTTCCTAAAGGAAATTAGGGAATTAATCTAGTAAAGCTATAGAAATCCAAGTATTATATTAATATAGTTCGGATTAAAATTATATAATATAAAGTATATATTAGTTTTCCTTTAGTTCTCTAGTATATTCTTAGTAGTAATTCTAAGAATATAATCTTTATATAAATGAATTCTCTTTCTTTCTAGTAAGAATAAGAGAATTACTTTTAATATTAATAGAATACCTATATCTAAAGCTAATTTCCTTTTTATATAATTAGTCTTTATACCCGAGTTTACTAATACTCTAACTCTTTACTTATCTTTCCTTATTTTAATAGTAACCTTAATTACTATTCTCGTTTTAGGAGCCTTACTTTCTATAGTATAAACGAATATAACTACTATAAGATATACCCGTTTCCTGGCTTCTTTAGTTCTAGGTACTTATATAACTTATAGCCAGACTTATTATAGTTATAATAAGTTAGTTTCCTTTAATTAGGGCAAGTAATAATATAGTAACTCTCTTTCTAGTAAATAAAGCAAATTATACCCGGTCTTATAAATCCTAATATAAGTACTATATTAGATCCTATTACTATATTTTTACTATTTCGGTTTTATAAACCTTATAATAGAAATATATTTCTTTTTCGTTTTCTTTTATTATTTCTTTTCTCTTTCTTTCTATTTCCTTTCTTTTATAGTTCTATTAGCTTATTATTATATTTCTATTAAGTAAATGGATTTAAATTATTCTTAATTCTTATAATAATAGAAATAAGCTTCTTTTTTTCTTATAAAGTATTTCCTTAATAATTAATCTTATTCCGGATCTCTTGCCTCAAGCTACTAAATAAGTTATTCCGCTTTTATAATAAACCCATATATCCTAAATTATCTAATAAACTATCTAAATAAGATATAAAGCTTTAGATATTCTAGCCTGGCTATTATTTAGTATCCTTAAACTTAGTAAGGGTATTATTACTATAGTTCTCTAGATCTAAGATAGAATTCTTTATAAACTTAATAAAGGTCTTCTAATTTATAGTATTAATACCTATTAATTACTTCCTATACTTCTAAATATCTCTAGCTATATTCTTAAAACAGGAAGTATAATATATAATTTTTATTATATTAATAGCCTAGATAATCCCGTTATCTTTATACTATTTTAACTTTACCTAATAAAAGAAGTTCTAGGCTTCTTTAATACTCTTTCCCTAGTAAGTAAGTAATTATTGGGTTTTTGAAGTCTTCTAAATTAAGGATATTACTAGAGATATAATAGGTTCTATACCAGATATTTAAATATCTTTAAAATAACGGATCTAAGCTTCTAGCTTTTCTAGATCTTTTCTTTATTATATCTTTATTTCTAACTCAGTAATATAATAGCAAGCCGCTACTAATTTCTTTATTATTATTATCTTACTAGCTAGTTCTAGGAATATCTGAGTTCTATTTTCTTTTTCTAATTAGATAATATAAAAAATACTTAACTAGGCGCTTTTCTAGATACCTAATTAGGTTATTTTAGTAATAATAAAGGCATTTCTTCTAGTTAATACTTTAATTATTAATATTTTTATTTATTAATAGCTTAACTATCTTATAATAAACTACTTTCCAAAGATTAAATTAATTAAAATATAAAATATATAATAGTAGGGTAATATATAAGTAGTTAAGGTAAGTAAGCTATAAAGTAATACTTATAAGTATAACTAATTCCAAGAATTAATTCTAATAAAAGACTAATTAATACTTCTTTCTAAAGCTAGAAGCGTTTTCCTATATATTCCCTAGTATTTAGCTAAGCCTATAAAGTACTTTACTTAACTAGGAAATATAATCCTATATAATTCATATAATTCTAATTATAAGCTTTATCTAAAATAGGAAACTAGATCTATAATATCTAATATTTATCTATATACTATTATATATATCTATTATAATACCTATATAATAGTACTATATATTACTAGTAAACTAATACTAATTAGTTTATATATATAAATTAGAAAAGATTTTAGATTAGTTCTAAAAATATTTAGTAGCCTAAGACAAATCTAGTCTATTCTATATTAAAGAAGAAAACTACTTATTAACTTTATAAAAGAATTTAGTAGCCTATAGAAAAAATATCTAGCTCTTACTAATTAATAAGTAATTAGCTATTTAATTATCTATTTATTTAATTTCTACTATTTTTTAAAACTAACTTCTTTTGGCCCTAAGACTACTTTCTTGGAAACTATCTTTTCTACTTATATAATACTTATATTTATAGAATTCTTTTTCCGGAATATATATCCTATATATATTCTTAAAGCTTTTTAATTACTACTTCGATTTTATTATTAAATCGAGTTCTTTAAACTTTAGACTCTCTCGGAATTATAATATTTCACTTCCTAAATTTCTTATTATAGATGAAATATTATAAATGAAATATTTAAGAGTAAAATATTTACTTTAATACCTTACTAGATATCTAAACTAGATATCTAAATCAGGTATCTGGATATCTTTATTACTAAATTCTTTCTATAAACCTATTATAAGCTACCTTATCTTTAAATTCCTCTTGCTATAAATTATATATATATATTAGAAAGAATCTAAACTCGGTTTAGTATAAATACTAATAAAAGAAAGAAGCTAATTAAGAAATAAGAGAATAGTATTAATTAGGTAATTATAATAAAGGCTAAACTTTAGAAATATATAATTACTAAGATATATTAATATATCTTATATAAGAAGAATAATAATAATCTATAGGATTTATTTTAGAATAACTTTAAAAATTTTAATACTATAGTATATAATCTAATTAACTATATACTTATATAAAATCTCTAAGCCTAACTTTAGTATAATAGTATTTATATTAAATAGAATTATAGAAACCTTATTATTATATAATTCTTTATTAATCTTACTCAAGAAAAAATAAAAAGTATATAAAATAAAGCTAATATTATTAATAATAATATAATTAGAATAGATTTTCTTTAGGAACTTATTATATTAGTTTATCTTATTCTAGATATAATTAGATATAAGGAAACTAAATAATCTTAGTCGAGAAATTAAGCTATTTATTTATTTTCTCTAAATTAAGGCTATTTACTATTTTTATCTTTATTATTACTAGTATTATTACTAAACCCAAACTATTATTAATTAATACTTACTATTTCTACTAGAAAGCTTATTAGGAAAATAATAAAGATATATTTCAAAATATAAAAATATAATAAAACTAATAATAGTTTTAATTATAAACTTATTATCTTTTTTAATATTTACTAATATATAAAACTTCTAGAAAAGGTACTAATAAGAGCTTTTCTTACTATATTAAAGAAACTAGTATAAAACTACTTCTATAATAACTAGCTCTCGAGTTATATATATAAAGAGGCCTATATAAATATTTATAACTTTTTTAAAGATCCTAGTTTCTATTATTGAAATTTAAATAAATAAAGTACTATTACCTTAGTAATTATAATAGTAAAAAACCCTAAAAAAATAATATTTAAGCTTGTCTAAATACTAATTAATAATCTATATAAATTATAGTATAGCTTTACTTTTATTTTATAAAATACCGAATTCTTATATAATAAGATTATTATCTCTTATTAAGATTTATTAGTATACTAATATATAGTCTTAGACTCTTTTAATAATCTCGACTAGCTTATTAATAAGCTCTAATTATCTATTACTACTTATAAGAAAAAGTAATAAATTATTACTAAAACCTATTTTACTAATTAATAATACTATTCTTAAAATTCTTTAAATTATTATTTATCCGGAAATTATTAATACGAATCTAGCTATAACTTTAGAACCCGTAATAATTACTTTAAGTCCTGTAATTATAATAATTATATTTTAAAGTCGTGTTTTATATATAAGAAACCCGAATACTATTTATAGAAATATATACTAGAGAAATAAGAGGCTAAGAAGGCTTAATTTAAAAATAGAAATATTTACTAATTTAGATCCCGAAATACCTATAACTTTAATAAATGCTTTAGTAGTACTTATATATAGTATATTACTAAATTTAAAGAAAAAGAAAATAATAAGAATAGTAAGAATAAACTAGTAAGTAATACTTTTAAAGCCTTATTAGTAGAAATAAATAAAAGAAAGAAATATTATTCTAATTTCTATTTTACTTTTATTAAAAGCTTCCTAGCTACTTCTATAGCTTCTATTTCTACTATTCCTATAACTAATACTCTTATAAATAACCTTATTTTCCTTTCTCTTATATATTAAATAATAGGCAAAAACTATATCCTAGAACCTACTAAATTAATAGAAAATACCCAGATATTTATAATTAATAGTATATTAAAATATAATATTTTATAAGATATATAATAGCAGGGTAATATATAAGTAATTAAGGTAAGTAAGCTATAGAGTAATACTTGCAAATATAACTAATTCCAAGAATTAATTCTAATAAGAAACTAATTAATGTCCCTTCTAAAGCTAGGAGCATCTCCCTATATATTTCCTAGTATTTAGCCAGATATATGAAGCCCTTTACTTAATTAGGAAATCCCATATAATTCATATAATTCTGATCGCAAGCTATATTCAAAATAGGAAACTAGATCTATAATATCTAATACCTGTCTATATACTATTATATATATCTATTATATTAATTCCCTCTCTGGGCCCTTATTCCCAAGAGGCCTGGGAAAACTATAAATAGCTTTATAAATATCTTCCTAAAACTTTCCTGGCCGCTGGCTTTCCCCAAAAATTCTCTATAATTACCCTATTATTATACCAGGTAATAGAGTTAAGAATATAGTTTACTAACCCTTCCTAGCTAGTTTGTAAATTACCTCTGGTAATTCCCTCTTATAAAGGTAATATAAATATAGTATATACTATTAGATATAAAGCTTATCTAATCTCCTAATTAGTTTATAAATTCTAACTTAGCCTCTATTCGTAAATAAATTATTACTTTATAGGCCTAAGAGCTTGGAAAAATTAATCCGATTTTCTGATTTATTTATAAATTCCTTTTTTAGAATTTTCTGGGTATTTCTGGTATAGAGCCGGTTCCGAATTTATAATTACTATTTAGGGAAAAGATATTATAAAAAGGCCTCCCTTTTCCTACTAACTAATCTTCCTTTTCCTTAACCATAATACTATACCTAGCTCCTTCTCGTCTCTTGCCTTCCTTCTTTAAGCCTTCTTTAAGCTCCTTTAAGCTTCTTTAAGCCTTATTTAAGCTTTATTTAAGTTCCCTTCTAATTCTCTTTTTTATTTCTTTATTTATTAAGATAAATACTTCTCTTAGTACTTATTAGCCTATTACTACCCGTTTGGCTAATACTTTTATATCCTTAATTTGCTCTTACTATCTTTAATATTCCAAGAATATTACCAAGTTTCCTAATCTTACTTATATTAAGAGTAATAATTACTTAGTATATAATTACTATTACTTTAAGAATAAGAAGTATAATCCTATAAGTTATAAATTCCTTTTTTTATTCCTTATTCTAATATTATTCAAGGTTTCTTAAGTATATATAATATAGTTAAACCGCCTTTTTTAAGCTATTAATATATATAAGCGTCTTTCCTATTCTTTGCCCGAAAGAAAGAAAGCTATTATTACCCTTTTTCTATACTAAATTATATATACTTCTCGTATTAAAGCTATTATTTGAGGCTAACGGATTTCCCTAATAATCCAAGGAATAGGTCAAGTAATTCTTACTAGCTTAGTGTAAGTATAAAGTACTCTTAATAATATAATTAATATTTTTTAATATTAAATAAGCTTACTTCTTTCTTGTTTCTTACTAATAGCTAATAGCTTTATAGGCTAATTTATTACTTATTTCTTGAGAGAATCCTAATAAGGATAATAATAAGGATAGTAGAGAGTAGTTATAAGAGTAGGGTATTTATAAGATATAGAAATTAGAGTTTTTAATAATTTTTATATAGTTTTTCCAAGAATAAATATATGGTTTTTTAATAGTTTCCTAATAAAAGCATTTATCTTTTATGCTTCCGTTTAGCTAATAGTATTGCGATATTACTCTTTTCCAAGTATTCTTGTAATTCTTGAGCTATATTCTCTAGATTACTTAGTAATTCCCATATATTATTTACTAGTAAGTAGCCCTTCTAATAAATGAGATACTTTTTTCCTTTTCTGTCTTCTCTATAGGCCATAATGAATTCTACCTCAAATTCCTCTTTACTCTCGATCTCGACCGGCTCTGGTTTTACTATAGTACTAGCTTATAGGTACTATAGTTCTAAGAAAGAAATATAGAAAATATTATAGATCTAATATAATAGTAGTAATTCCAAGTAATATACCTATTTATATATTCCTATAACTTCTAGAACTTTAAAAGAGCCGAGATATCTATCTACTAGCTTTATACTAGGTTATAGCTATTAAATATTCTTTATATAAAGCATGATTTTATTATATATCTTGAACTTCTTATTAATATATTTCTTATTATAGTACTTTTTTTATATATTTACTACTTCTTGCTATTATTTCTCTAGTATCTCCCGTTTTACTTAAATTCTTTATACTCTTTCCTATATTACCGGCGCCCTTCTTTCTGGAACATTATCTTTAATATATAATTTAATACTAGGATAGAATCCGTATAAGGCATAGAATAGGGATATTCCTATTATTAAATATATAGAGTTATTATATATAAATTCTATAAGAGCAAGCTTTACTACCTAGTTATCCTACTAGTAACTAGTATAGTACCTCAAGTATTATTCTAGAGTTTAGTTTAGATTCTCTGTTTATCTATTAGTTTACGGGTAGAATACTATACTTAGCCGTTATTAAACCTTTAAGTAGAAGTATAGACTTGACTAGAACTTACTTATAAAGACAGATCCTCTATTAGAAGTTATACTTGCAAGTATACCAAAGTCTTTAATAATATAGTATATAAATAGCTCTGCTAGCTCAGGAGCCAAGATCTCCTTAGTAGTCGGAATATATTATATTATTTTCGTATATCTATTAATAATAATAAGTATAAAATCATATACTTTACTATAAAACCTAGAAGGAAATAGCCCCGTAATAAAATCCATAGTAATTTCTTGCTATGGCTTAGAGGAGAGGGGAAATAAACTAAGTATGCTATATGGCAGATATCTCTTTACCTTAGTTTATTAATATATAGGACAAGTTCTAATATAGTCTTTTATATTCTTTCTTATACTTTACTAGAAGTATTTTCTCTAGAGGATCTCTAGTATCTTGCTAGTACTAAAATACCTATCTATAGGATTATTATAGTTAGCTTATAGTAATTCTTCTTTGAGAGCCGGCTTATTTAGTATATAGATAGTACCCTAATATCTTAATAACCCAGATATATTAAGTTCCCAAGTCTTAATAGCTCTAGTAGAGGTCCCCTTTAAGAACTATTTATATTACCGGTATTATACTAATAGATCGAGCCTTTAGTATTATAATAGTAGTTTAAATAATATCTTTCTGCTTTCCTTATATACTATTTTGGACCTAGCTACTTATATAGCTAGAATCCGTAGTATATACTATTTATAACTAGCTATACTAGTAATAGGCTCAAGTAGTAATATCTCTGGTACTACTTTATTACTAAAATAGACTTCCTCTTCGGAATTCCTTAGTATCTCGCTAATTAAAGAGTACCTACTTCCTCTTTCCTGGGCCTTATATTACGGTATTATAGGAATAGTATAGCATTCTATTACTACTACCTATAGGGTTCTCTATTCTGTATTCTATAGCTTATTATAAAGCATAGATAGTAAAGTGTCTTTATTTATACCTGCTATAAAGTCTGGCCTCCTTAATAGCCTATTAGCGGGATTACTATACTCCGGCCGGTATTCTAAGACAAAGTTAAAGGCAACTAGCTTCTTTATCTATCTTATCTATTAACTATTTAGTTTTCTCTTAGTTATAAAGTATTTCAAGTTATTATAATCTGTCTTAATAATAATAGTATACCGGATATATATTAGATAATACTACTAAGTATGGAATACTAGAATAATAGCTAAGAGTTTAGAGTTATATATCTTATACCTGCTCTTAATTATAGTTATCTTTTTTAAATAGAAAGTAATAGGGTATTACCTGGCTTCCGCCTTCTTACTAAAGAGCTAGGAAATTATACCTATAACTATGAATCCTAAAGTATCCGTTTTCATATAAATCTTTAAGGCTAGATTGAAATAATAAAGGATTAGTACTATTATAAATATAATTTATAGCTTCCTAAAAGCCTTATTTATCTTATTCGTCTAGCTAAACTAATATAGTAGTTTTCTGCTAGTTTTTAGTAAATTAGTTAATTCTTTTATTACCCTAGAATATCTATAAATAAATCTCTAGTAAAAGTTAGCAAAACCCAGGAATACTTGGATTTCTCGGATATTATTCTTTGGGGCTAGCTATTCCCTAATAGCTATAACCCGGCTAGCCTCTATTTCTATACTATCTGGGCTAATTATAAATCCCAGGAATTCTATTCTCTCTATATTAAACTCGCATTTTACCAAGTTTATAAAGAGCTAGTATTACTATAATTACTTAAATATATATTAGACCGCTATTATATACTATTCTGGATTCTCTAAATAAATTAAAATATTATCTAGATAGATCATATAAATAATATCTATAAGGCCTACTAGTATATGGTTAATATATACCTAGAATATTACCGGAGTATTAGATAGTCCAAAAAGTATAATATAATACTCAAAATATCTATAATATATTCGGAATATTATCTTTTATTTATTACTCTCCCATATTCGCAACTAATAATAAGTATTCTTTAAATCTAGCTTTATATATATCTTTGCTTTATAAAGCCTGTCTATTATCTTACTAATAAGTAGTAATGGCGTTTGGTTCTTAATAGTAATCCTATTTAGACCCTAGTAGTTAATATATAGATATAGGCCGCCTTTTTTCTTTAGAACAAATATAATTAGGGTACTAGCTAGACTAGTAAAATAACGGATTTATTTCTTCTCCAAGCTAGTATTAAGATATTTCCAAAGAACTTTAAGCTCTCTTTCTAATAAAGTATATATAGGACCATATAGTAATTAGAATCCTGGTTCCAGATCTATATAATACTTTATTATATAGTAATTAGGCAGTATACCTATAGCCTCTATAGAGAATACTCGGAGAAGATCCTAATACTTTCTGGGAAGTATAGCTATTCCGTTTATAGTAATAGTAGTAATCCTTTAGCTATTTATTATAGGATAGGTAGTTAATAGAAAAACATATACCTTATACTTTACTACTTTAGTAAACTTCCTAGTATTTAGAACTTTAATCTTTTATAGTCAAATCTAGTATCTTTATATTACTTCCCTAAAGGAAATTAGGAAATTAACCTAGTAAAGCTATAGAAATCCAAGTATTATATTAATATAGTTTAGATTAAAATTATATAATATAAAATATATATTAGCCTTTCTTTAGTTTCCTAATATATTCTCGGTAGTAATTCCAAGAATATAATTTCTATATAAATAAATCCTTTTTCTCTCTAGTAAGAATAAGGGAATTACTCTTAATATTAATGAAATACCTATATCTAAGGCTAACCTCCTCTTTATATAATTGGCCTCTATACCCGAGTTAACTAATACTCTAACCTTTTACCTATCTTTCCTTATCTTAATAGTAACCTTAATTATTATTCTCGTTTTAGGGGCCTTGCCCTCTATAATATAAATAAGTATAACTATTATAGGGCATACCCGTTTCCCGGCTTCTTTAGTTCTGGGTACTTATATATCTTATAGCTAGACTTATTATAATTATAGTAAGTCGGTTTTCCCTAATTTGGGCAGGTAGTAATATAGTAATCCTTTTTCTAGTAAGTAAAGCAAGTTATATCCGGTCTTATAGATCCTAATACGGGTACTATATTAGACTCTATTACTATACTTTTACTATTCCGGTTATATGAATCTCGTAATAGGGATATACTTCTCTTCTATTTCCCTTTATTATTTCCTTTTTCCTTTCTCTAATTTTCTTTCTTTTATTAACCCGTTAGCTTATTATTATATTTCTATTAAGCAGACTAGTTTAAGTTATTCTTGACTCTTATAGCTATAGAAATAAGCTTCTTTCTTTCTTATAGAGTATTTCCTTAGTAATTAATCTTGTCCCGAATCTCTTGCCTTAAGCTATTAAATAAGTTATTCTATTCTTATAGCAAATCCATATATCCCAAGTTATCTAATAGGCTATCTAAGTAGGATATAAAGCTTTAGATACTCTAACCTGGCTACTATTTTATATCCTTAAACTTAGTAAGGGTATTATTACTATAATTCTCCGAATCCAAGATAGAATTCTTTATAAACTTAATAAAGGTCTCCTAATCTATAGTATTAATACCTACTAATTACTTCCTATACTTCCAGATATTCCTAGCTATATCCTTAAAATAGGAAGTATAATATATAATCTTTACTATATCTATAGCCCATATAATCCTGCCGTCTTTATACTATTTTAGCTTCGCCTAGTAAAAGAAGTTCTGGGCTTTCTTAATACTTTTCCCCTTATAGGTTAGTAATTCTCGGGTTTTTGGAGTCCTATAAACTAAACATATTACTAGTAATATAATAGGTTCTATAATGGGTACCTGAATATCCTTAAGACGGCGAATCTGAGCTTCCAAATTCTCTAGATCCTCCCTCTATTATATCTCTACTTCTAACTTAGTAATATAATAACGAGCTACTACTAGCTTCTCCGTTATTATTATCCTGCCAGCTAGTTCTAGAAGTATCTGAGTTCTACTTCCTTTTCCTAATTAGGCAGTAGCTAGAGTGGCTAACTAGGCGCTCCCCTAGATATCCGACTAGGTTACCCTAGTAATAGTAGAGGCGCTTTTTCTAGTTAATACTCTAGCTATTAGTGGTTTTATCTATTAATGGCTTAACTACCTTATAACGAACTGCTCCCCGAAGGTTAGATTAATTAGAATATAAGATACGTAATAGCAGGGTAATATATAAGTAATTAAAGTAAGTAAGCTATAAAGTAATACTTATAAATATAACTAATTCCAAGAATTAATTCTAATAAGAGACTAATTAATGCCCCTTCCAAAGCTAGGAGCGTTTCCCTATATATTCCCTAGTACTTAGCTAGGTATATAAAGCCCTTTACTTAATTAGGAAATCCCATATAATCTATATAATTCCAATCGCAAGCTATACTCAAAATAGGAAACTAGATTTATGATATCTAATACCTGTCTATATACTATTATATGTGCCCATTACATATTTACTACTTTTATAGAATTATAATTAATACTAGAGCTTCTAGATTCTTAATTACTAGTTCTAACTAATTCTAAGCTTAATAATAAACTAATAATAGTATCTAACTTAATAAAACTATTAAAGATTAAGTTAATATTTAGTTTAGTATTAGATCTATATTCTTTATTAGATTTATAATAGTAAGAATACTAATTAGGTAAATATAATTCTATATTATACTTATAAAGACTTTATTTTTACTTAGCTTAGCTAATATAAATAAACTAGAAATCTATTTTAATAATCTTACTAATTATCTTATTATTTCTAATAAATACTTTATATTTATAATATAATGTTTTAGATATTTTTTTTTACTTTAGAATACTATTCTATAAAGCTTTATTTCCGAATTCTTTATTTATAACTCTTGTTTTCTTATAGAAATTAAATTATAATATCTATTTTATTATTTTAGTTATTTATTTATTAATAAGCTCCGAAATATACTAGAATAAACAGGCTATAATATTAATATAAAAGCCTTTAAATATCTTATAAAATACTATAAGTAATACTAGAAATTCAGATAATTACTAGAATAATTCAAGTTTAATCTAAGAAATATTATTAGCTTTAATTATTCTATTATTATTAATATTTTCTATATTTCTAGTAAGTCTATATTTTATATTATTAATAAAGGCACTTAATATTAAGCCGGCTAATAGCTTTAAAATATTAGTATATTATATATTTAAGATACCCTAAAATAATATTAGATTAATATTTATTTAGGCCTTCCTAATTAGATTATAGTAGATACTAGAAAGTAGTTTACTAGTAAAGAGTTTACTTAGCTTATAAATATTATAGAAACTAAGGTTAAAATAATTTCTATAAAAGCTTATAATTCTATTAAAATTATAGAATATTACTATAACCCGATTTAATATATTTATTTTATTATTATAAGCGAAATTAATAGAATTAATAAGAATACTATACTCTAAATAGCTTTTAAGGCTATTAATAATTCTATTAGACTTAATAGTATTATTCTAACTCTTTTAGTTTATAGTATTTTATCTTAAATAACTAAATATAATACTTTATTACTAACTATATTATAGTAATTAGTAATACTTAAGAAAATAATAATAGAAATTCAGAAGCTTTAAGCTAGATACCAGATTATAAATGCCCTAAATACCCGAAATAGTTCTAGTATTACTAATATCTATAAACTTTTCTTAAATCCGGATATTCTTATATAATATAAAAGAAATACTAGTTATTCTAATAATTAAAATAGGCTATATAAGCTAGTAGCTATTAATAAGAAGAACTATAAACTAGCTTTACTATATAGTAATACTACCTTTTATTTAACTTTTATAAAGCCCTTTTATATAAGAGATATTAAGATTATTACTAATAGCCCTAAACCTAAATCTATTTCCAAATATTATAATAAGGCTAAAAGTAATACAGATATAATTCCTTTTATTATTCCCGCTATTTTACTAAAGTATAATAGAGAATACTCTTATAATAACCCGGATTTTATAGTATTTCTATAAGATAATAACCTATATAAGAATTTTTATTAAGTTAAAGTTACTAGCTTTCTAGAAAAGAATATATTAGAGGTTATTTCTAGATCTCAGGTACTAAAAAAGATATATATCTTTAACTTTCGGTTTATTAATAAGATTAAGAATAAGAGTATAAAAAAAAAGCTTAAGAAATTAAAACTAGTTATTTAGGCTTATAATAATAATAAGAAATATATAATATTAATATAATTACTTACTATTTAATATATTAGCCAGAGAATTATTCTTAATATTATTATTATAATAATAAATACTATAGAATTATATTTATATAATATCTCGCAAGCTTATATCTAATTAATAACCTTATTTAACTATAATTTTTATATTAACCTATCTTATAAGCTTACTAGAAAGCTAAATCTAAATAATAATTCGGTTCTAAAAGTTATGAAACTACTATATAATATACTAGAAGCTAGAAATTACTAGTTTAAGACTTATTATTCCTATTATATTAATAAGCTTTTTATAAAATAATTAACTTATAATTCTTGCCTCTTTTATAACAAGTAATTCTTCGGAATTATTAGCCTTTAAACTAATAATACCTTATTTATTAGAACTAATAATTTTATAAAAGCAAAGTAACTAAAGCTTTATAAAACTAAGTTTTTAGCTAAGAAATATAAATTCCTTATTTTTAATTATAATCTCAAGTTTAATAAAAGTATTATTTATATAAATACTACTAGAATTACTCTTATATAGGAATACTAGTATAAAAACCTCTAAACTATTTCTATAAAGAATATTATTATTATAAGTAATAGAAGTACTATTTATTAAAATTTCTTTATTAAAAACTAATATATTACCTAATATACTAGAGAAATATATATTATATTAATCTATTAACTAGAAGCTTTATATAACTTATTAATTATTATTTAAGCTATTAAATCTTTAGAAACTAATATAAAGGCATTTAATAAGTATATTTAATAGCAAATTAAGAATATTACTAAAGAACTAAAATTCGTAAAGTTAATAAAGAAGTTCTTATATTTAATTATTTTTATAAATGTTTTATTTATAAATAATAAAGATTTCTTTTTCTAAATTAGATATATTCTAGTTCTAGTAAATAGAACTAGATATACTAATATTATCTACTAGTTCTTTACTAAATATAAAAGAGTTACTAGAAGTATTCTAGCTTTAGAACTTTATAGTATAGCTTATAGCTTTAATATAGGTACTTTAGTTAAATCTATAATTAATAAAATACTAGAAATAGAACTATTACTAGTAATCTATATAAATTCAAAGTTATTATATAAATGCCTTATTAAATTAGGAATTACTTGAGAAAAGCATCTAATAATTAATATAATATATCTTTACTAGATATATAAATAATAAGAAATTATAGAAGTTAAATAAATTAAGAAAGAATTAAATTCTATTAATTTTATAATAAAATTAAAGCTAATAAATACCCTTAAATACCTAATTAATATAAATATTATATAATTAAATATAAAGAAATAGGTTAAGTATAAATAAAACAGAAAATAAATATATAAGATAAGAAAATATTATAAAAGAAAAAGTTATATATAAAAGGTTATAGCCTTTAATATATAACTAAAACCTTAGAAATAATATAAATATATAGAGTATTTAGGAAATCTAGTATTAGGCCAGATTAGGGAATTTATATATAATTAGAGAAAGATATTATTTTTCGCGTTTTTTAGAGAGTTTCTAGTATTAATATAGTTATTTCTTTAAAAATTATATATATAGTTACGGGATACGAGATATAAGATATAAGTAATAAGATATAAAATACGAGATATAGTTATATAACCTTATATCCTATTAGTAATTTAACTAGTAAACTAGATTCTTTTAGGTTTAATAGATTTAGGAATTATATATTAATATTATAATACTATAATTTCTACTTTTAAAAAACAACTTTACTAACCTTATATAAATAGTATTTTATAACTATATAATAGTATTATATATTACTAGTAAACTAATAATAATTATAATAAAAAAATTTAAAATTAATTAATAAAAGCTATAAATATACTTATAATTTTTATAATTTTTAGAAAAAAGAAAGCTAATAAATATTAAAAATTAAATTACTAATTCTAATTAAGATTTTAGGCTATTATTACGGGTACGGTATTTAGGGCTTAGAAAGTAAGATAAAAGATTTCTTATAAAAATAATTCAAAGCTAAAGAAAAGAAAACTAGAATATAGGAGGCTATAAGAAAATATATATATCTTATAATATACTAGTTCTAAAGAGACTTAGTTTTCTAAATATCTCTAGTATATTTCAAGTATATTTCTCTAATAAAGCAGCTATATTATATATATCTAGAAGGCATCTAATATCTAGTAAAATATTTTAGATACCGGATATCTAAGAATTATAATATTATTTCTCTCTTTATAATAAGCTTGTTCCCGAGCTTTATATAAGCCATTAATCTATTTAATTTCATACTATACTTCTTCCTAAAATAAAACTAGTATTTTGAATATAGATATTATATATAAAAGGCTAGTACCTTTATTATATAATCTAGGAAAGTTTATTATTATTTCTATATAGTTCTAAATAAGTATTATTTTTTATATAATCTAGCTAGTATTATAGGTTTTATAGAGATCCTAGTATATTAATATTATTATTATAGAAACTTTATAAAACTAGGAGGCTATTACTTAGTATTAAAGCTAGATATTATACTAGATCTTTATCCTAAATAATTTACTAAATTCTATACTTTAGCCTATTTCTTACTAGCTTAACTATAATAACTCATTTAATACTATATTTTTATTTATTATTCTCTAGTATTAATAAAAGTAATTCTGAATTTATTTAATTTAGTAAAGAATTCTGGAAGTCTTTTTATAGCTTCTCTATATAGAAAACTAGATATATCTTTATAGTTTCTAGTAGTTTTAGAAGAAATAAATAGCTATATTATTCTAGAATCTTAAATAGGTCCTTTATTTAATTTCTTAGCTTCTGGCTCGAATAATCGGATTTCTAGTACTTTATAATAACCTATACTTTATTTTCTATTTTAAAATTAATTAGATAGTAGTATTTATTAGCTTATATTATATATTATTTCTATACTTGCTTTATATAGCCTTAGGCAAGTTATTATAATTCATATAATTAATTTACTAATACTTTAGCTTTATTTCTATTTAGCTTCTCTTTAGATAAATTAGCTTTAATAAAGAAGTTCTAGTCTAGAGAAATACGAGGCTTATAGCCCTTTTTAGTTATAAATAGAAACTAGCTAATAGTTTTATACTAAAGAAAGGCTTATTAATAATTAATTATAATAACTTATTTGTTCTAGTTATTCTAATAATAGTTAATATATAGATATAATCTCTAATTAAAGTACTAAATAATAATTTCCGTTTATTCGTCTATTTAGGAATAATTAGCTATAGAGAGCTTAAGCTTTATACTAATTCTCGTATAGAATTTATTTCAAAAATCGGATATAAATTAGAATTCCTAATCTAATATAATTATTTCTGAAATACTTACTTAGTATATTATATAAAGTAAAAATAAAAGTACTAGCTACTTGGCTATAATTATATCTTATATAAGAATTATAATTAGATACTTAAATAAGTAATCTATAAATATAGTAACTATATTATAGCCCGATTTTCTTTCTAGATAGCTCTTAAAGTTTATAATAATATATTATTAAAAGTAATTAGAAACTAGAAAGAAATAAAATAAACTAGGCTTCTTATTTCTAGATATATATGATTTCTTATAAATATAGTAATTACTATAGTATTAATTAATATTCTTGCCTATAAATAGCTAGTAATATTACTTCTTTAATAGCTAATAGAGCTTTATATATTCAGGATATTTAGAAAAGAATTTATTATATATTTTATAAATTAGGGCAGTTTATAAAAGTAGTTCGGGAATTATTTTATTCTCTATAATATAAAAAGAGGCTGTTTTATAGTATTTAGATATTACTTTTAGCTTAGGCTATTATATATAATCCCTCTAGATCCGGTAATATATAATTATTTTATAAAATCTTATTTATAAGCTATAAACTATTATACTTGGCAAGAGCCTCTAATAGTACTTCTATAGGGGCTACTATAGTAGAGTCTACTAGTAAAGCTTCTAAGAAAATATCTTTTTCTAAGGAAATTATATTTCTAATAGAAATATTTTCCTCTAGAAAGTCTTTAATATATATTTGGTTTTTAGAACCGAATTCCGGATTAAATAAGCCGATTTTATAAAGCATTACTATAAGTTATAAGTTATAGATAATCTCTAAATTAATCTTATTTTTAGGGAAAAGTACTTGAGTTTATAGCTTTTTCTTAATCTGGCCCTAAATATCTATTTTATCTTATTTTTATAATAAAGTATTTATTTATTTATTTAATTTTCCAAAATAATATATAAGCTTAAAATAATAATAAAATAAGAGCTTAGTCTATCTAGCTTATTAATAAGAGAGCTTCTTAGTAATTATAAAGTACTTTAAGATATAATAATTAGAATAGACCTTAAAGAAAGTATTCTAAAGGCCCTCTAGCTTAGCTTTCTATTTCTCTAGTACTCGAATTATAGCAAGTATTTCCTTATTATATATATTATAATTAAGCTTTACCAGAAATATAATTTTGGAAAAATAAGCTATAGGATATTAAAGGCCCATTTCTAGGTCTTATTAAAAGAGTAGGCTAGTAATTACTTCTTTAAATATATCTATTTCTACTATTATAGGCAGATCTGAATTATAGTATTATAAAACTAGAATAGAAATTATAGCTTTTTTTAAGTAAGTAAAAGCCTTTTAGTATTACTCGGATTATTTAAAGAAAATACCCTTTTTTATAAGTAAGATAAGAAATCTAGTAATTTATTTATATTCTCTAATAAAGTATTTATAAAAGTTATAAAAGCCGAGAAAGAACTATATATCCTTAACTATCTTTGGGAATTACTAGTTATATATTACTTTAATTTTATTAGAATTTATTTTAATACTAGATATAGAAATAATAAAGCCTAAATACTTTATATATATAACTTTGAATTCCGATTTCTTAATATCTATTTAAAAGCTAGTAAGATATAAGTAATCTAGTACTTTTTATATATACTATTTATATTTTACTAGGTTCTCTAAATAAATGAGAATATTATTAAGATATATTATATAAAAGTTATTTAAATATTTAAAAAATATATTATTTATATAATATTAATATATAGCCGGGCTATTTATAAGGCCTTCTTAAAAAACATTATATTTATATACTCTATAATAAGTACGAAATATTATTAGCTCTTAAGAGTCCGGGTCTATAGCTATATAATAGAAAACTTAGTAAATATCTAATTTAGTATAGATCTTAGCTTTAAATAATTAATTTAAAGTCTTATTAATAAGGGAAAGAAAATATTAATTCTTTCGGGTAATATTATTTAGATAACGGAAATTAATATAGAAATATAAACCTTTATTTGCTTTCTTTATAAAAAGAACTAGTAAAGTAAAAGAAGCCTAATTAGCTTTAATAAAGCCCTTAACTAGATTATCTTCCAAGAAATACTTAATTTCTAAAAGCTCTTAAATAAACTATTACTAAAGGAATTAATATCTAATACTCTCGGTTTTCTTTAGGCCTTTAATCTAAATCTTATAATTATATAATTTATAAGAAGAAAGGATATTAGATTTCTTTTTAGAGAAAATAGAAATATATTTCTTGAGTTCTAAAAATAATATTCTCTATAATTACTAAAGCTTTATTTCATCTGGTTATTAATTCTCGGGGCTAGAAATAGCTTCTTTTTCCCGAGCTTTAAGCTCCTTATTAACCTTATAAATAAAGATTTAACTAATAATATTATCTTCTCTCTTAGTTATATAGTTAAATATTATAGAGATAAGAATAGCTAAATCTAATATTTGCTTTTTATTAAGGACTTTTTCCTGCTTTTTCGGCTTTTACTTAGGTATTATATCTTAATTAGGCTATAGAAACTTCTTTTCTATAGTCTTATATAATTCTCTCTAATTAGTTCGAAAAAAAAACTACTTTAGAATAGAAGGTTTCTAGAAATAGCTTATAATAGAATCTTATTAATTAGTATTCTTTTAATACTTCTTATTAGGTTATTTCTCTAGCTATTACTATAAAGTACTAATAATATAACCAAATTATATAGATCTAGGCTTATTCTTTAGATATATAAGCCTATATCTTCTATAATTAACTAGAATATTAATATATATTACTTATTTTCTACTAAGAATAATATTATAATCTCTAAGATTTAGGATAATTATAGGTATATTAATATTTTATTTATTAATTAGAAGTAATACTTCTATATATTTCTTAGTAAACTTAGTTAGCTTTCTATTAAAACCATATATAATATAAGATAAGAAAAGAAGTTATAGTTCTATTCCTAAGAATTACTTTATAAGTTAAATAAGCTTCGTATTAATAAAAGCATAACTATTAGCTCTAGTATTATTAAGAGAAAAAGACTTAATTCCTAATTTATTTATACTAATAATATAGGATATTATAAAAGTATTTCCTCTTATTAGATAAGTTAAGTTAATTTCTATTAAATCTATACTATAAGTTCCTAAAATAGAGACTTTCTTTAGAAATACTCGTTTCCCGGCTCTATATTAGAATTAGAACTCGAATTCTCTAAATACTTTACTAGATTAGTATATTTTAGTAAAATAGGAACTAAGCCCGGCTTAATTCTAGAAAAAGCTATCTTAGTTTTCTTATTATATAAAAGCAGATAGTATTTAATATAATAGCCGAACTTATTATAATTAAAGTACTTAATAGTTAAAAGATTCTTAGTCTTTATAGGATATTACTTGTATTTATAAAAGAATATATACTTAATAAAAGTAATTAATATAGGCTTTTTAGACTCTTTCTTAGGGATATATTTCTTAGAAATATATAAGAATATAGTACCAGAAATAAACTTGGCTAGGATAGCTCCTGCTTTCTTATATTTCTTAGTCTTCTTATATATAGCCTTAATTTACTAATTATTAATAATATAATACTAAGTAAAATAAGTAGTATTAATAAAAGAATTATTATAATATATATATACTAATTTCTAGAGTTTTAGTAAAAGCTTCTTATTTAGTTTATATTTAATATTTTAAAAACTAATACTACTTTCTATAAATAGTTATAAAAAGAAAATATAGAACTCCTGAAATACTTAACTAGAATATATTTAAAGCTTACTAAAGTTATAGTAAGTATTCTATATCTTATTAGGATTAGAATATAGCTTCTTTAGATAAGAATAGAACTCTAAGAGCTAATAATACTAATTCGGACTATTTTTATTTATATAAGAATTAGTTAAAGTAAAAGTATTACTAGTAAGTTTACTAAAAATATAGATAATCTTAAGATTCTCTAAAAAATATAAATTAGTATTTCCTTATAACTTATTCTTAATCTAAACTAGCTAGTTATTAAAAATAGTATAATCTCTAGTAAAAAGAATTAGATCTGGAAGCTTAGTAACTCTAGTATTTCTAAAAGAAATATAAGATATAGGGAATCCTGAATAGAAATAAATAAGAAATAGTTCGGAATTCTTTTAAGAGAAATTTAGAGTAGCTAGAGCGGCCAGAATAGAAATAGTTAAAGCTATTATAAGCTAATTTACTATAGCCATATAGTATTTAATATTATTCTCGAGCTTAATATTATAAAGCTTAGTATTCTCGAGAATAGCTTTATTATAACTATAGGTATTCTTATATAAAATAGCTCTTTAGATATTTTCCTAATAGCCTTTTATAATAATATTAATATCTGAAAGTAAAATATTAGGTTCCTTAGTCTATTTATATAACTTTCCGGTAATAATATAGTCTTTAGTCTCTAGAAGCTTTATAATAAAAGCAAAGGGTTCTATTTCTATAGACTTGTCTATAAATTCTCTAGGAATACTAATAAGACATTTAGTTCGGGAAAAGCTACTAATGAGATAACCTAAACTAGTAAGAGCTTTACTAGAAGCCTTAGTAAAAGTTAATATAGTTCCTGGTTATATAGTATTCTAGGAAATTAATTTATTATACTTTTTCTCTATTATATTCTTTCTAGTAATCTTATTACTAGTATATATATAGGGCCTATAAGGTTATAGGATAGGGCTTGAGAGTAGTAGTTAGGTTACTAGCCTATAGGTACCTATTACTCTAGGACTTAGTTAAAGAGTAGCCTTTATTTAAGATTCTTTAATTTTCGGGTTTTCGGGAGGAATTTCTAATATATTATAAATATATATTTATAAAGATATAAATATCTAATTTCTCTAAGAGTTCTAAAGCTTTTTGCTTTTATTATTCTAGAGTCTATTACTCGTATTTCTGAGGTTCTATTATTTTAGTAGTACTTATATTACTAATAGTTCTGAATTAGTTTATTTGAAATCCTTTATAAGATTAAAAGAAGTAAGCTTTAAATACTATTACGGGTATAATATTTAGGGCTTAGAAAGTAAGGTAAAAGGTCTCTTATAAAGACAATTTAAAGCTAAGGAAGAGAAAACTAGAATATAGGAAGCTATAAAGAAATATATATATCCTATAATATACTAGTCCTAAAGAAGCTTAGCTTTCTAAATATCTCTAGTATATTTCAAGTATATTTCTCTAGTAAGGCAGCTATATTATATATGTCTAGGAGGCATCTAGTATCTAGTAAGGCATCTCAGATATCGGGTATCTGGGAATTATAATAGCTATAATATATATTTTTTAATATTATATAAAAATACTTTAAAATTTATTAGTATTTTTTAAAAACTTTAAATTCTATAATAATTAATAAATATTATAAAAATAACCCGAATTATGAAATTATTATTTATATTATTTCTAATATTTAATTAAATAATAATTATAGCCGAATTCTTTTATATATTTTTTTAAATTTATAAGTATTTTTCGCGATTTAATAAATTAATTATATTTATAAATTCTAAAAAATAATAGTATAAATTTATTTATTATATTTTAATATAATTAAAAATAATAAATATTATAAATATAAAAAAGTAAATTATAGTTTATAAACTATTATATCTATTTTATTAAAATAAATATATATTTATAAGACTAAATCTTTAATATATAATTTAAAATTATAAAATAATATTTTTATATAATATATTAATTAGCTTTTTATAATATAAAATTTTAAAACTTTAAAATTTAAGAATATAGAATTTAGTTATTTCCTTAGTTTTCTAATATATAATTATATTAAAAATAAAATACTATTAATAAATATATTATAAAAATATATTAAATAATAAATATAATTTACTAATTCTATTTTCTAAATATAAAAATAATTAAAGTTAATTATATTATATAAATATAATATTAAAAAAGTTATAATAAAAAGTTTTTTTTATATATTTTATTTAAAGAAATAATTTAAATTATATTAAATAAAAAAATATAAGAATTTATATATTAAATAATTTATTTAAAAAGCTTATTTAAAATTATATTTAATTTTATAATATTAGTATTAAAATTAGAAATTATTAATATAATCTAGTATTTAATTTAAATTCTAATTAATTCTTAAAATTTCTTTTATTTATATTATTAATTAGAAAAATTAGAAAAAAGCTAAAAATATTATTATTATTTAATAAAAGATTTATAATTTACTTTTTATAAATTCAAATATATTTATAATTATTATAGTAAATTTATAAATAGCTGAATTATATAAAAATTGGCTTTTTATAAATATAAAACTTTATTTAAAACAAGTTTTAATATCTGGAATTATTTTATAAATTATAAAATAATAATATTAAGATTTAAAAATAAAATAAAATAAATATTTATTATTTTTATAATATTTCTTATATTTATATTAGTCATTCTATTTATAAAATATTATTATTTAAATATAAATCCAAATAATAATTATTTTTATTATTATAGAAAATATTAATAAATAATATAAAGTTTTAATTAAATTTATAGAAAGATTTATAAATATAAGAAATAAAATTTCGTTTTTTTAATTTTAAATATATAATTATAATATATTTCTATTTTGAAATCTATTTTAAATTTTAATTTTAATTTTATTTAATATAATATAAAAATTTCTAGCTATTAGAATTATAAAAAAATAATTTCTAAATATAATTCTAATAAATTCAAATATATTTTAGGCTAATTAGAAATTAATAAAATATTGTCTAGACTTATAAAAATAATAAATAATAAATTTATATATAATTTCTAGTATTTTAAATATATTTCTTAATTTATAAATTATATTTTTAATTAGAAAATTTTCGAATATATTTTCTTTTATTAAAAAATTTAATATTAAAATTCAATTTTTATAAAAACTTATATTTCTTATTAGCTAATTTCTTATTTAATATTTAATATATAGAATATATTTTAAAAAGACTTTTAATTTTACTAAAATAGAAATATTAATTATAAACCTAAATATATAAAATATAATATAAGTAATTTAAAATATAATTTATTTTCTATTTATAAATATATATAAAAGCTAAAAATTATAATATATAAGAAAAAAATTCTTAGTTTCATTTAAATATATAATTCTTTTAAATTATAGATAATTATATTAATAAATCTTAAAAAGAAATTCTTTAAATTCTTTTTTAGGTTTTTAAATAAGTTTCTAATTTTTTTAATTTTATAAATTATATAATAATAATTTTTTTAAATATATAATTTCTTTATTATATTAGTTTATTATATATAATTAAAATCCAGCTTTTAATAAATCCAAATTAGGCTTTTAATTCCCTAATTAATACTTTATAAATATAATAAATAAAATAATTAGTTAATAAAAGAATATTAATTAATTATTAAAGAAATTAATTTTAATTAATAACTAATTTCTTAATTTATTAAATAATTTAATAATTATATTATTAAAGAATATTACTAATTTTAAACTAGTAGTTTTTAATAAATTAGTAATATTCTAGTTCTAATACTTTTGTTTTATTATTCTAATTATATTATTTAATAAACCTTTATATAATATTCGAATTTAATTTTATAATTCTAGCTTTAATTAAATATATTTAATATTATAAATATTTAGTAAATATAATAAGGTCTTTTAGTTTTTCTTTTCTATTATAAGTTTCTTATATAAGAAATTAATTTTCTATTATTATATATTTTCTTTTATTAGAAATAAATATTCTTTTTAATTTTTTTTTTAATAATTTTTTAGTATTATTATTTCTATTAGTATATTAAAAAAAAATTATATTTAATTACATTTAATTTCTAATTAGTTATAATTTAATTATTAATTTTTAAATTAAAAATTAATTATTAAACTAATAATAATTTATAAATTATTTATTAATAAATTATAATATTATAATATTGAATGTAATATAAAACTAATTTCTATATTTTTTATAAGATTTAAATTTCTTTATTTTAAATAGAAGCTTTTAATAAAACATATATATTTAGTAATTTATAAGTTTAAAGCCTATAATATTAAAGATTTATTAATTTCTCTAATTAATATTTGTAATATTTGAGATTTATTATATATTTTTTAATTATATATAATTAAATATTTTTAATTATTATATAAAACTTATATAAAAGTAATATAAATAATAAATTCTTTTTATTTTTATTAAATAATATATAATTAAAATATAAAAAATATAAAAATTAATTAATTTTTAAAAAATAAAAATAAAATAATATATATTATTTATTTTAAATATTATATAATTATATTATATAATTAGAAAAGCTAAAACCCTTATAATAATACTTGTTTATAAAAATAAATAAAGTAAATAAAGGCGAAATACTAGCTATTAAACCTATTATAATAAGGTAATATTTAAATTGGAATAAAATAAGCTTTAATTTTATATTATAATACTATAATTCTTAATAATTAATTATATTTTATGCTCTCGGCCTTTTTAGGCCAGAATCGCTTTGTGTGAGCCAATGAGAAATCGAATTTCGTTTTCATAGTATCTCGTCACTTCCATTGGCCCCATTCCCTCCCCTTTACGCTCTCTTATTATCTCCATTTCATGCTCTTGGTCTTTTCGGGCCAGAAGTCCCCGATGCGAGTGGCTGAGAGATCGAATCTCGTCCTGGTGGCGTCTCTCCCTTTCAGTCTTCATAGTCTCATTTTGGTGGTTTATATGTGCGGCCAAATCAACAAGCTCCGGCTGCCGCTTCACCTCTTGTTCGTTTCCTCACTGGATTTCCGAGCCTTGAGTTTCTCGTGGAGACAGATATGGCAGAGGTTTCGTCGACATTGGCCGGATTTGGAACACGGCTTTAGATTCGGAAGGCGTAGGTGGAGTATCAGAGATAATTTCATCTTCGCGTGGTTGATTGGATTCTAGACTGCGTGGAGATTTGGCTGTCGACGACATGCCAGGTCAAGCTCGGTGGAAACAATACGTTCGAATTGTGTAATGCTGATAAATTAACGTCTAGAGCTTCCTACATCGAAATCCACAACCTTTTGACTGCACAGCTTTATTTCATTACAATAGACCTCTGCAATTAACGACGAGCTCAAAAGAATGAACCTGCATGTCATATTTGCAGCGAAGTACGGTTGCCGCGTCCTGGCATTCTCGCATCTGTCAAACTCTTCTAATGGAACATGATTCAACTCGCACTGGAGTGAGGCGACCTTGACTAGCTCTGTAGTTATATGATTTAGCTAGGTTTCGATGTCTGCAAAGAAGATCGGTATATACCATGTCGGCCTGAGCCATATCTCATTGGCACAATGTCGTCTGGATGTCCATATTCGTACACCGGTATACTGAGCTTCCGTTCATCTACACCGGAATAATACCAGACAAAATGTTTGTCGACGTGTTCCTCGAATGGGGTGTCGATGTCCGATTTTGAGTCTGGGAGTATCCAGTCCCCTCGACGAACTAACCAGCTGAGTTGTTGATCAGCCATGGCCATGTTCGTCACATTGTCCCAGCGGCGATCTCTGATATTAGAATTAAACGAAAACGGCTCTGTTAACATGATACCGTAGCTGCTTTTGAACTTCCAGGGGATTTTCAGCTTTTCGTGGTGGGCTTTCTCAATGCCATACATAACCGCACCTCGGACCACGGCTGTCCATCTGGAGCAGTATGTCAGATAAGATGCGAGTAATTTGTGGGGTAACATACGCCAGTGCTGATTCTGGTCGGCGCAAGGCGATTTTGCGATAGTTCAAGGACTTTGTCAACTCCTCCTGCAAATAGGGCGATTCCCCAAATCCTCCAACTAGAAAAACGCTCTACACGGTGTAAGCTGGAGAAGTTTCTGGTTCATAAATGTTCCCTACCTTTACACGGTAGCTTTTGTCCTCTGCTTGCATTCTTTGACCATTGATGAGTGCCAGAACGCTGTTCACGGAGTGATTGAAAAACTTCATCATATGGTCGCTGATATATCTATTAGCCTTTGCAGAAGAATGGAACGGGGTCTTCACAAACCGTGGAATAGTAAGCTCACCTTCCTGTAACTTTCCCTTTATTGAAACTTCCCACAGCGGGCCTTCGGGCACGTAGAATTTGATGTCGTCGCTTTGACTGCTGAACGACTTTTTCCATTCGTCAAAAGTTCGCATTATATGCCTCATATCCCCACTCTCTGTGATCCTCCCTTCTCTTCGTCTGCGAAAGTGTGGATCGAGAACCAGGTAATGTGCCCCGAGATAGTAGCTGAGCCACTGCTTGAATTTTGCATCAATAAACGTCGCACCGCATTTTGCGCCTGCAATTAAGAATTAGCAAAAGTCGTAGCCGATATTTAGGAAAGGTTTTAGACTTGTCGCGACCGTCACTGCTTCGAGCTCAAGTGTAGGGACAAGGCTGATAACTCTGTAGGTAACAACGTCCTGCGTGCCAGTCAATCACCAGCCTCTCTAACCAGGAGAAAGATAATGGACTCACGACAGTTCCACCGCCTGCATCGCAAAGTATAAAGCAATCATTAGGCTGTCAATGTTAGTAAGAAGTTGAGATCGGACAATTCAGCAATATCTTGTGGATTGAAGGACACGATCATACGCGTAATTCAGAAGGAACCAAAAGTCTCACCTGTAGGAAGTCGGTATTCTTGTCTTCTTTTAAAGAACGTGCTGTGAACATTGCTGCTGCCTCTGGCTCGGTGACAACGATTACATCTCTGAGTGATGGGTATGAGTATTCATTGAGTCCCGCGGAGGCAATCGCTCGCAGTGTTGAATTTGTGGCTCGATATGACCAACCCTGCTCTCCAATTAGCTCGAGCAAATCCATTGGGAGGAAACCTAGACCACTGGGACAGAGACTACGACATCAACCTGTAACTGCCCTTTCAAACGGGTTCCTATATGATCGAACTCGTGGTTCAGGTGCTCAAAGACATGAGCTAGGTAGTCCGCCACAATTTGCTCTGGAGTCTTGGGAGTATATTCTGGATCTGACGCAGATGCCTTTACGGTCTCAAAATTGAGATCATCCACCCCATCAAGCACCGCTAAGACGAGGTCAAGTTCGTCGCTCTTATTATCCTGCACGTCGAGCTCCAGCTTTGTATTAAACATTGTCACAGCATTCGGGCTGATACTCGCACCCCACTGCAACTCACCGGCATCGGTCGATGGGGAGTAGGATATGACGCTCGGTATCTTCCCATAATCTCCCATCTCAGCGGGCCAATCTCCCAAGACCTTGATGTCCTTGAGATTCGCGTAAGGGGAGGTTGGCGTAGCGAACGCAATACCTTTGATCGCAGTCAATATCAAACAGGAAACTCATTTCAGAGCGAAGGTGGCTCCTTACCAGTAAATGTCGTTCCATAATCGACAGCGATGACAAGTCGATTCAAGGCTGAAGTACCTGTAGGACGAGGAAATGACTTTTTGCCTTTCGTCGACTTGGTTGTATTCGTACGAGTATGGAACAGGGGTACCTCACCCGTCGGAGTTGAGGGGTACGATATTGGAGGATCGCGCCCTCCCATCGTACTCCTGCTTTCTGATCGTTGCGGCGCAAAAGAACCGGGTACAGACTCAAAGCCTTCCAGCAGATCATCCTGCAGGCTAGGATCTTGGGGAGCCATATTTGTTGTCGACTGCCCAGTAAGCTACTCCCACACCTCTAGGATGCTTTGTACTAAAATTCTTCCCCAAATAAAGTGGAAAATGGTAGGATAAGGTTCAAACTCAAGACTCATATACAATCTGGAGCGAGAATATCGTAGGATAGCTAACCTGAAGCCTTGGGTCGCAAGACGGCTGTGGAATTCAGCCTTGCCGCCTGATGGTCTTGCGCATTCGGACACTCGCATGAAAATCGAATGCATGCATGCTACTCTGGACATGGGGTTTGCTCCCCGGGTGCGAGAAAAACACGCTGTTTTAGCAGCAGCAGAAATTGCGCGTTCTGCATATGCAGGCTTCAGCTCTCGATGTTAACCGGCTCGTGCATGCTTCCGGGCAAGGTCATGCGAATGGCGCTGTCACATATGGAGGGGTAACTCGGTCAAACCAACGTATTTCACCTAGCACCACTGATACGTCAAGAAGCCAGGTCCTCGCGTTCAGTTCTGAAGGCTGAACGTTCTATGATGCTGGTTGAACACTAGCCCTCGCAACATCCATTACTTGCAAATTTACCTCAGTCTTGCAACCCATTTACTTGGCGGGAAACTCTGTAATTTTCTGTTCAATGAATTGTACTCTCGGTAGTTTGAAAAGTATGCTGTGCGCGCTTTGTACGTATACTGGGTGGCTAACTTATATAGATACCTCAGCCTCTGGAGTACTTTATGTCGAAAGCCCTAGAGAGCGTCGCTGGTTTGATCTCGGGACTCGTGCACAGCCCCGGCAAGAGGCTCGGCAAGGGCGATGATGGCCAGAACGCACAGCATCCTGATGGGAACAACGAAGACCGCCAGCCAAGTGGGCAGGCGCCACCACAGGGAGAAGAAAGTACGGCTATCGAAATTCCAAGCCCACACCTTGCATACCTGACGCAAGAAAATGATCGCCTGGAAAAGTTGGTCAAGACCAAAAAGAAGGAGCTACAAGCAGAACTCTCTACAGCCGAGAAGAAGAACGAGCGTCTAGAGAGTGAATTGCGCGAACGGTCCGCGAAGCTCGCCAACGTAGTCAGCGAGAAAGAGAAGATCAAAGACTTGCTGTCACAAAAAGAGCGTGTCTCGAACGACCAAGCTGGTGCGATACGCCGAGAGCGTGAAGCAAATAACGACCTCAGGTCAGTGATTTCGGACCGGGAGCATCAGCTTCGAGACCAAGCATCCCAGATCCAGACCATGGTGGAAAATCTCCATACCAAGTCTGCGGAGATTGAATTTCAAAAGAGGGAAGTTCGTACTCTGCAGAACCGGATTGAAACCATGCAAGCAACAGAGAATGGCCTTCGCTCGGACCTTAACAGCGTCAGATCTCAGAAGTTGCAGACGGAACAAAGTATGCAAAACGAGATAAACCAATTGAAAAAGCTCCAACAGGACGCCCTGGTTACTATAGAGCAGCTCCGGGTCGATGCGGAGGAGTACAGTGGTGCACTTTTGAAGCGGGATGCCTTCACACCGACGACAGATCGCGATATAAAATCGATGTTTCGCGAAATTTCGCAGGATGTTGAGACCCTGGCACGCGTAGAATGGAGGGACGATCAAAGCGTGTGGACACAGAAAGCCTTGAAAGTCATGTCGCCACATCAACAGTCATTCAAAAAACAAGTTTTACAGGACATGATCTGGGGGATTCTGCAGCAATATATATTTACCAGCCCGTTCCGGCCATTTGGGGAAGAGGGTCGGAAATTGGAGACTGCATGGAGAAATTTGGACTCCGAAATCAAGGCGGAGGAAGACATTGGTATGGGTTCTTCCCGTTTCTTTCCGGTATGGGGCTAATAGTGCCTTCTTTTAGGAGGAGTATACACGTGGCCAAAGCCTTCAGCAGAGATCGAGCGGTGGAGATACGTCAACATTACGGAAGGTCGCGCAGCGTTGACTCAGGCCACCGTTTCCGAATTGGACCCTCGGGGGAGACTCAAGGCCGGGTTCGAGCGGGCGATAGATAGTCTAAAGAAGGAACTCACATCATCTCTAGAGGCAATCGTAGGGTCACGGCGGGACGATGGCCATTATCTGCGCACCTTGGAAGAGTTGCCTGGAAAAGCGGTTAACGTGTGGCTTGGATTTGGAATACAGCGATGCAGAATTAGAGTGGTCATAAGGGGGCCACATTTGACTTCAGTAACGGAAAAAATTCAGCAAGCAAAAGCTGGCGGTTGGGAACTTGTAATCATACCAGAGCTGCAAAGGATTGGGACCGCAAAAGGCTCAGAGCTCAATGCGAAACCGTATCGCATATCTGATGGACAACTTTATCTAGTGTCACTAGCCCGACGGCAGTGATCTTCTATACTACGCCCAACTTTACAAGGAATAAGACGATTTAAGCCAAGAGATTGATAAGTGAAATAACGAGCAGAAAGATGAACTCGATTAGACTTCCGGCAAGTTGATTAAAGCAATCATTTCCGATCTTGCGAAAGTGGAGAATACATCAAAGATTAAAAAGTGTGACTGCCTAGTCTCATGCAACTGACTTGACCATGCAGAGTACCTTACGATTCTTGTCCTGCTTTGGGTCTTGAAGGCGGGTTCGAAGATGAAACTAACAGCAGAATCCATCAAGGAGCGCCACTAGGGTGGGCGGCGATAGGCTCGGTAGTAACAAATAAATAACCGCGTGAATTAGTCAATAATTATTAATTATTAATAATAATAAGGGTCCCGGCAGAATTTGCCTCTCTCATTCTCTATTCTAAATAATTAATTAATAAACTAATTTTTATACTAGTTTTTAAATAATATAATTAATTTAAATTATATTAAAAAAGTAATTATATTATTTAATTAGTTATTAATAAATTACTTTACTTTAAAATATAAAAATAAATGTTTTTAAGCTTTAATTTAAAGATTAGTTAATTATTAGATTTAATTTGTTTTTAAATATAAGACTTATTATAATAAGCTAATAAAAATCTTAATATTAGTTTTAATATTAAGTTTATTTTAATTTCTTTCTTGTTATTTAATTAAACTTAGCTTTAGTAAATAAACTAATTAAATTATCTAAAATTACTAGTTTTATATTTCTAATTATAATAATTATTAGTTTACTAATATATAATATATAGAATTATATATATCTTATCGGGGCCTCCTATTTAGAAAAGGCTTCTCTAGACCTTATAAAAGAAATAGAAATTAGTTCTATACTAAATTTAATATTATAATTTTATAATTTACTAATTTATTCTATTATCTTATTATTTGCTAATAAATATCTTATAAGCTAATCTTTCTATTCTTAAAGGAAATAATTTAATAAGTAATTATATCTCGAAATTTATAAAATATATAATTCTTTACTAAAGCTATTTCTATAAAGGAAGTTAATTAGATTAACCCTAATACGAGTAATAGTAAAGGCTCGTCTAATACTTTTAATAGAGTTCTTTAGGAGTCTTCGAGAGCTAGTAATAATAACGGAAATAATTCTAGTAATAATTAAGATAGTAAGATTAATACCCGAATTATTATTATTTAAGCTATAAAATAGGGCTTATATATTAAAATTAAAGTACTTTAATAAAAGCAAGAATTAATAAATATAATTAACTAATATATCCTATAATTAAAATAATATAAGAGTATTTTTATAAATACCTTATAATTTATTATATTTTATAGAAATTCTATTTATAAATTCATTCTATTTTTTTTTTTAGTAATTCTTATTAGAGAACTTTCTAGAACAAAATTAGAACTTATTTCTTTTTCTAATATAATAAGCTTTAAAAGTAATCTTAATACTATTTATTAGAAGCTATTATATAATATCCTAAAAATATATTTAGATTAAAAGAAGCTTTTTAAAATCCGGATACCTGATTTATATTATAGAAAATTCTTTAAGAAATAGAAAATATTTGTATTTTCTTAAAAAACAGTTTTTAGAATCTAATTTTAGACTTATAATAGATACTTTTCTAAAATTAATTCTATTATAAGTACTCTTAGAAATAAATCTTATAATATTTAAAAGGCTATAATAAAGTAAAGCCTATTATTATATAAGGTTTATTAGAAATAATTCAAGGCCTACTTAGCTAATATATTCTAAGTATTTTGAATCCGTTAGTAAAATGCCTTTAAAGAATTCCGAAATCTTTATTAAAAAAATAGTAAAATAATTATTAAGTTATATATTCGGATAATTAATCTCGAAATTAACTAAAATCTATATCTTAAAAGAAACCGGATTCGGATTTTTAATATTACTTTATTTAACTATAAGACTTATTAGATACTTATATTTATTTTTTAAAAAAATAAAATAATATCTATTTCTAAATAGCTTAAAAAAGCTCAAAAAGTAGAATATATTATTTATTCTAAATTAAGGAAAGCAAAAACAAAGAAATCTCATAAAAGTAATTCTATTTTTAAAAACTTTAATTTAGTAAATTCTGATTTATAAAGCTATTAAAAAAGAAAGAAGAAATTCCGAAAATTATATAAGAAACTCTTAAATAATACTTTGGCTTCTTTAAGGCCTTAATAAAATATTAGTTCTATTTTAGGTATAATTTATTAGACTTATAAATAGAAAAAATACTTTTTAGAAAATACAAAATATTTTAAATATATTAAATAGGTTTAATAAAACCTTAATAAGGCCAAAATTATAAAAGAATTAAAGTATTTATAAAAGCAGGTTAATATTATTACTATAGAGAAATACTTTAAAAAAAACTCTTTTAAAAAAAAAGAATAAAAAAACTAAATCTTAAATATTAATAATTTTAGCTATAATAAAACAGGTATATTATTTTATATAACTATTTAAATAAAGTTAATATAGCTAGAAATAAATATTTTAGAAATATATAATAAACTTAATAATACCGGATTAGATTATAATTTCTTTAATAATAATTAGGCTTAAAGCCGGGATTTATTATTTTAGCTAAATATAATTAAGAATTCATAACCTTTTATAGACATAGATTTAAGGTCTATTAAGTCTATAATCTTAAAATATTTATTATAAATAATTATAATAAAATATATTCTTTTAAACTCCGGTTTTATAAATATAAAAATGTTAGTTTTTATAGCCTTATTTTTAGTATAGAACTTTATAAAATAACTCTTATATAATATATAAACTATATTAAGAAATAATAAATATATATACTTATATAGTCTAATAATATTAAAATTTTAATACTAAAAGAATTTAGTAAAAAACTTAACTAATATTCTAAATTAGTATTTCAAGTTTTATTTTTAACTAAAAATAAATATAATTATTCTAGATAATGGGCTTTATATATTTATAATAATTATTAGATCTCTATTTTATTATATAGTTCTAGTAATATTAAATAGGATCTTTTAATATAATAAATTAATATTTTTTAAAAAGAGACCTTAAAAGTATTTATTTATTTCTGGAATAATAAATATATTTTTTTTTTAAAGATTTTTAATTTTAATAAAGTATTGAAATTCCCTAATCTTAATAATATTAAATATCTTATTAATATAAATAATACGGTTTCATATAAACCTTTATATAATTTATTAGAAATTTAACTAGAAATATTATATTTTATAAAAATTAAATAAAACCTAATAAAAGCCTAATAGAAATACTTATCTTTTTTATTTCTAAAGAAAATAGAAAACTATATTTTTATATTAATTATTATAAATATAATTAAGTTATAATTAAAAATTAGTATTTATTTTCTTTTATTAATAAAATTTTTAATTAGTTTTAGAAACCAAAATCTTTATAAAATTAGATTTCAAGAATATATATTATTAGATAAGAATTTATATAGAATATAAAGAAAAAATAGCTTTTAAAATATCTTATAATGTCTTTTAGGCTAATTAATATATTAGTTATATTTTAAATATATATTAATACTATATTTATAAGGCTTCTAGATTATTTTATATATATTTATTTAGATAATATTCTTATTTATTTTTAAAATAAAAATAAATACTATAATTATATTTATTAAATATTTATTAAATTATATAAAATAACCTATTTTATAAATTTAGTAAATACGAGTTTAATATTAAAAAAATCGAATTTTTATGCTTTTTTATTAAAATAGAAAGTATTTATATAGATTCTAAACAAGTTTATAATATTATTAAATAGCTAGAACCAGAATTATTTTATAATATTTAAATATTCTTTAAGTTTACTAATTTTTATTATAGGTTTATTTATTATTACTTTTAGGTAATTATAAACTTAATAAATCTTTTAAAAGAAATAGAAAAAAACCGGAAATCTGATTTCTTTATATAAATAAATAAAATAGTAAAAAGCTTTTATTATAATATCTATTCTAATTTATTTTAATTTTTCAAAAAAAAATTTATTATTAGTATTACTATTTCTTTAGAAGTCACGTGCGTAGTTACGGGATACGGGATACGGGATATAGGTAATGAGATATAAGTAATAGAATATAAGTAATAATATATAAGATACGGGATATAGTTATATAACCTCGCGTCTTATTAGTAACTTAACTAGTAAACTAGACTTCTTTAGACTTAGTAGATTTAGGAATTATATATTAATATTATAATACTATAATTCTTACTTCTAAATAATAACTTTATTAACTTATATAAATAGTATTTTATAACTATATAATAGTATTATATATTTCTAGTAAACTAATACTAATTAGTTTATATATATAAATCAGATAATAAGAAGAATTAAGCTATATTTACTTAAGATTCGATTCCTTAGAAGTAAAGCTATTATTCTATATTAAAGAGGAAATAATTATTAATTACCTTTATTTATAATTCGGTTTTATAAAGAAAGAAAAATACTTAATCTTATTAAGGCCTAACTAAGCTATATTAAAAAGGAAAAATAATAGTTACCTTTGCCTATAATTTAGTTCTATAAAAAGAAAAAATACTAATTCTTACTAATTACTAAATAATTAATTATTTAATTATTTAATTATTTTATAAAACTATTTTCTTTATAAAAAAATTACCTTTCTTATAACTATCTAAATATCTAGGGCTCTTAAGCTTTAGAACTATTAAATTCTCTCGAAATCTCGATATTTTACTTCTTAAATTTCATTTCCTAAATTTCTCGTTATAGACGAAATTTTTATCTTAAATATAATAACTCTTACTTATTTATCTTATAAATTATTCTCTTTTTTACGAATTTACTTTCTTTATAAATTATTATATCTCGAACTAAGTATAAGCCTATAGAATATATAATAGCAGAACTTATTATAATAAATAATTCCTTTATTAGATCTATCTAATCTAATTACTTCATATTTATAGGAACTAATAATTTTAAGGAAATAGTAATAAAATAGAAATATGAAATTAATCTAGATATTATTATAATATATAAGATATCTGAGTTCTTAAATACTAAGCTATTTTAATATATTCTCTATAAAATAGTTAATAATAACTTTTAGGAGCTATTTAGATATAACTTTAAGAACTTTATTTATTAAAAGAACTTTAATAAGTTTAAACTCCCGGAGATATTATATCTATATAAGGTTCTTTAGTATAGCGGCATATATATATAATAAAATATTAGTACTCTTATTATTATAATTACTTTATTTTCTATTATTAAGGAAGATATATAATATATCTAGATAAACGAGGATCTAATAATAGCTAGACCAGATCTTATTAAGAAACTAATTCTATTAGGCTTTATTATTCTTACTAAAAACAAGTATTTAGAATCTATTATTTTTAATATTCCTATATTACTATTATTTCTTTTATTATTATATCTTATATTTTTACTAGATTTATATACTAATATAAAAGCTCTAGAAGCAAATAATATACTTTTATTAGCCCTATTACTTTTACTAGCCCTATTACTACTATTATAACTATATCCGAATACTTCCCAAATATCTTTAATTATAAGACTTATTAAGGAAGTTACTAAGATCTATACTAAAGAATAAAAATATAATAAATTTAATAGTAATTTTAATTATAAACTTATTATTTTCTTTAATATCTACTAATATATAAAGCTTTTATAAGAAGTACTAATGCGAGCTTTTCTTATTATACTAAAAAGACTAGCTTAAGACTATTTCTATAGTAACTAGCTCTCTTAATATATATATAAAGAGGCTTATATTACTATTTATAATTTCTTTAAAAGCCCTAAATTCGAATATCGAAATTTAGACAAGTGAAATACTATTATATTAGCTTCTATAATAGCTACATTTCCGGAAAAAACAATATTTGAAACTATTTAATTACTAATTAATAAACTATATTAATTATAGTATAGTCTTATACCTAACTTATAAAATACTAAATTTCTTTATAATAAAATTATTATTTCTTACTAAAGCTCCCGAATATATAAATATATAATCTCAGATCCTTTTATAAATCTCGGCTGGCTTATTAATAAGCTCTAGTTATTTATTATTATATATAAGAGCAAATAATAAGCTAATCCCGAAATCTTCTTTACTAATTAATAATATTACTTTTAGAATTCTTTAAGCTATTATTTTTCCGGAAATTATTAATATAAACCTAGCTATAACTTCAGAACCCGAAATAATTACTTTAAGTCCTATAATTATAATAATTATATTCTAAAGTCATATTTTATATATAAGAAACCCGAATACTATTTATAAAAGTATATACTAGAGAAATGAGAGACTAAAAAGGCTCGATTTAGGAATAGAAATATCTATTAGTTTAGATCCCAAAATACTTATAACTTTAATAAATACTTTAGTAATACTTATATATAGTATATTACTAAAGCTAAAAATAAAAAAAGTAATAAAAGTAATAAGAATAAACTAATAAATAATACTTTTAAGGCTTTATTAGCAGAAATAAATAAAGAAGAGAAATATTACCCAGATTCTTACTTTATTTTAGTTAAGAGCTTTTTAGCTACTTCTATTACTTCTATTTTACTAATAACTATAGCTAATACTCTTATAAATAACTTTACTTTTCTTTCTTTTATATATTAGATAACAGGCAAAAACCATATCTTAAAGCCTATTAAATTATTAATAAAAAACGCTTAGATTTTTATAATTAATAATATATTAAGATATAATACTTATTACTTTTATAAAGTTATAATTAATACTAGAGTCTTTAGATACTTAATTACTAGTTCTAACTAATTCCAAGCTCTCTAATAGACTAATAATAGTATTAAACTTAATAAAACTATTAAAGATTAAATTAATATCTAGTTTAGTATTAGATTTATATTTTCTATTAGATCTATAATAATAAATATACTAATTAGGCAAGTATAATTTCATATTATATCTTTAAAAACTCTATTTTTACTTAGCTTAGCTAATATAAACAAGCTAGAGATTTACTTTAATAATCTTACTAATTATCTTATTACTTTTACTAGAAAATATATATCTATAATATAATATTTCGGATATTCTTTCCTGCTTTAGAATACTATACTCTAAGGCTTTATTTCCGAATTCTTTATTTATAATTCCTGCTTTCTTATAAAAGTCGAATTATAATATTTATATTATTATTTTAATTATTTATTTATTAGTAAGCTCTAAAATATATTAGAATAAGTAGGCTATAATATTAATATAGAAGCCCTTAAATACTTTATAAAGTATTATAAGTAATACTAGAAATACGGCTAATTACTTAGATAATTCAAGTTTAACTTAAAAAATAATATTAGCTTTAATTACTTTATTATTATTAATATTTTTTATATTTCTGGTAAGCCTATATTTTATATTATTAATAAAGGTACTTAATATTAAGCCGGCTAATAGCTCTAGAATATTAGTATAATATATACCTGAAATATACTTAAGTAATACTAGATTAATAACTATTTAGGCCTTTCTAATTAGATTATAGTAGATACCGGAAAGTAGTTTACTAATAAGAAGTTTATTTAGCTTATAAATATTATAAGAACTAAGGTTAAGATTATTTCTATAAAAGCTTATAACTTTATTAGAATTATAGAATACTATTATAGCCTAATATAGGAAGGAAACTATAATAAGACAAAAACTTATATAAAGTATACTAGAGTATAAAATATAACTTAATAATAAAATAATAAATTAAAAATATAAATAGTATATAATATATAAAAGCTTAATTAATTAAATACTTATAAAGAGTTATTCTCTAGAATTATAAAAAAAACTAGCTTTCTTATATAATTTCCGTAAGTTATATATAAAAGGCTATAGTTTTTATTATATAACCTAAATCTCAAAACCGTTAAAATAATATAATTTTTAAAGAATATAGCCTATTATATTATATCCGACTTTTTATTTATTTATACTTATTTCCTAAATACTAAAAATAATAGAAAAATTCTATTTAGAATTCGAAATAATAAAATATTTAGGATCTTTCTTTATTAGTTAATTTAATTTCTCTTTTATATATCTAAAATAAGAATTATTATTCTTAAATAGTCTTATTTCGTATTTTTAAACTTATTTAAAAATAATCCGAACCTACTTAATTATATTCTTATATTAAATCTAATATTATTCTCTATATTAATTAGTATTTGCCTTTAATTATTACTTAATTTCTGCCTTTATTATAGGATATTAAGGAAGCTTATTATAGTAAATTATATTATAAATTATACTAATATATTCTAAATAAATAGCTTTTTTAAATTTCGTATTATTTGTAATATTCTTAGATTAACTTTTAATAAAAGAAGAAAGCTCTAGATAAGAGACTTTATTTTCGTATATTTTATTCTTAATAATAACTAGACTTATTAGAATTATAGTAAAAGGCTTATTAAATAGCAAATTATTATTAAGCTATTTTTTAACTTATATATTATTCGAGAATTAATACTTTTCTATAATTCTAGACTTATAAATTACCTAGTTAAAGGCATGTATTTATCTAGTTAAATAGACTATATTCGAAGTCTTTTCTTCTATTATTTTTAGTAAATACTTACCTAATTTCTTAGTTACTTCCGGCTCGAATTTATTAGAAATAGAGAAGTAATTAATATCTTTAAAAAACTTCTTATTAAAGATAATAGCCTTTTTATAGTTTATAAGGAAAATATAACTAATATTCTAATACTTTTTACTAAGATAAAATTCGCTATTTAAAGCTTTAGTAATAACTAGATCTTTAATATTACCTTTATATTAATTATAATTAATATTTTTAGAAGTAAAATATTAGGCTAGCTAAGAATAAGTAATTAGATAAATAAGATACTTACTTAATACCTTATAAAATCCGAGCTATATTAATAGATTTATTATTAAAAGTTAAGAGGCTAAGGTAAAATAGCTATTATTAAAATCTTTATATATTAATATATGATTTTTTCGGAAGTAAAACTATAATATCTCTATTTCCTTTATTAAAAGTTCTTAAATACTAAGTTTTTTAATTTATTTTAGGTAATTCTTTTTATTAATATAGCTATTTATATCTAGATTAGTAATATTAAACTCAGGAATAGAAACTATAATATTAAATTAAAGCTATAGATTAGAGTAGAATTAATTAGAAATATAGTACTTATATTTATATTATTTAATTTCCTAGATCTTAAAAAAGAAATCCTGTATTTCCTTATTTACTCAAATAATAGAAATATACTTCTTGCCTTTAGTAACTTTATAGATCTTAGTAACTAGCTTTAGAATATCCTTAATATCTCGTATATTAATAAAGAAAGTATTAGTAAATTACTAAATATATTTTATATAAAAAGCTTTAAAGAATTTATTATTAATTCTATAATATTCTTACTTATAAATAAGTCCCAAAATATTACTATATATTTCTTTAAAAGTATACTTATTCTATTAAATAAGTATTAACTTCTATTTAGCTAGTATCTTATAAGTATACTAAATGCTTTCTTTAAGTTTTCCGGACTTAATATTCTTAGTCTTTTACTTCTTAGTTCTAGATATAATTATAGGAATCTTTCTAGATAATATCTTTTCTTTAAAATAGAGAATTCTTCTTTATTTTCTTTTATTTTACTAATCTTATATTTAGTCTAATATTTAGATCTTTACTATTTATTAGAAGTCTTAGGCTTAGCTTATTCTTTATTCTTGCCAGGTTCTTCTTATTTAGTTATATTAGTTCTATTAGCCTTATTAGTAAATTTATTACTAGGCTATATTAAATTAGCTTTATTCTTATTAACTAGATCTAATTAAATTAAAGCAGAAATTATAATAGGGGCCTATTCTTTAGGCTTATTTCGGAAAGTAGGAAAAGGCTTATTATTATAAATTCCCTTAATTAAGATTCCGGAAATATTAAAGATATATTATTTAGCTTTAAGATTATTAGCTAATAATAGCTTAAATTCTAATTCTCTAGATTTCGAAATAGCTTTAGTATATTTAAGTATCTTAGTAATATCTAATTTAATAAATATATTAGTATTCTAATACTTCTTATTTTTAATATATTATAAAATAGCTTTATTAATTAACTAAATAGCTTTATATACTAAAGCTTTTATTTTTAAAAAAAATATAATTTCTTATAAATATTTTTACTAAGGTTATTATAAATATTATTAATATATTAGCTAAAAGCTTTACTATATAATATAATTCTATTCTAACTCTTAGTATTAAGACGATTTACTATAGTCTTAATCTTATTAAGCTTTTCTTATTTACTTTTAGAAATGCCTTTAATAATATTCTCAAATTTCCTATTATTAGCTTAGTAGTTCTTTAGCTTTTCCTTAGTTAATTCTAGTTTAGTTCTGTTTCTAATAAAGGTTTTTTACTTTAAGAGCTTATTATATATACTACTTAGCTTATCTAGGATATTTATATTAAATTTAGTAATTATAGCTATTTTTTCTAGTATTAGTAGGCCTTTTATAATTATCTAAGCTTCCTTAATACTCTAAACTTTAATATTATTAATTTATAGGCTTTTAATAATACTATAGCTTATAAGAACTAGCTATTATACTTTACTAGCTTAAGAAATCTATACTTTAGCTATTTTATTATTCTTAATAAATTATAAAAATATTATTAGTATAATAGTTATAGGTTATAGAATTAAAAGTTCTCGAAATTATAAGAATTTCTTTTAAATATATTTTAAAATAAAAAATAAATTAGAATAAACTTAGATTATATAAAGATATTATATATATTCGAGTTTTTTCTTTTTTCCTAATAAGAAAATAAAGCTAAAATAGTAATATATATAATAGAGAAAATAGATATAATAATTAGATATATTTAAGATAATATAATTATAAATTAGAAATAATTATAGAAAGTAAAATATAGGATTAGGCTTTTATTATAAAAAAGAAAAAAAATACTTATATTTAAGGAAATATAATTAAGGAAATAATTAAGGTAAATTAAACTAAATAATAATAATAAGAAAATAAGAAAGTAATATAATAGAAATATAAATATAGTAATAATATCTCAAGTATTAGAATATAAAAAGAAATAATAAAATTTTTATAATATAGGTATATTTTAATTTTCTATTTATTTAAAAATATTTCTATTAACTCAAAAAATAATATAAAAGAAAGGAAATAATATAGGAAATATATAAATATACTAAAAATATTAGAAGAATATAAAATAAATATTAATAAAAAAGAAATTAGAATAATAGAATTAAGAAATAACTTAAAATAAGATATTACTTTTTCTGAAACTAATTTATATCTTTTCTAAAAGCTAATTATATTTATTTAGTATTTATTAAAGTTAGCCTTATATAACATAAAACTATTTAGTTAGCTAAAATTTTAAAGTAATATTTATATTTATAAAAGTAATATTAAAGATATTAGAAGTTATAAAAAGAAAAACTATAAAATAATATAAATAGAGTTTATAATACTATTATTAAGTTTAAAATAATTAATATTAAAATTAATATAAAATACAGAAAAATTAGGTATTCTGAATTAGTATTAAAAATATAGGAATTATTTAAATAATATTTAATAATAAGAAATAGATTAATAATAAGAATTAGTAAATTATACTGGCTTTTTAATAAAGTAATTAGTTTCTAATAATAAAATAGAATTATAGTCTAAAAAAGAATTTTATATAAGAGAAGTTCTTTTTATATAAAAGTAAAAATATATAATATACTAACTAAGTCTTAGTATATACTTTTAAAATAGCTATAATATATATCTTAAGTATAGTTATAAATATATAAGAGAAAAGATAAGTTCTTTAATAAGAAATAGGCTAGATATAAAATAGGCTTTAAATAAGTAAATCTAGTTTATCTAATATCTAAGAGATTTCTAGAATTATATATTATTAAATATTTTTAGAAATAACTATTAGGTTTAATAAAAAAAAAATTTCTCTTATAGGGCTTTTAGTTCGGCTATTCCGTCTATATATAACTTCTAATTAGGAAGTTTATTTAGATATTATAAGAAAACTTATAATAGTAATTCAAGTTAAAATTAAAATCTATAAATATTATAATTAAGCTTTAGACTAGTATAAGCCGCAAGAATGGCTAGTTAAAAAGGCAAATAAAGCTTCTAAAAGATTTCTAGTTTATTAGAATATATATAAAAAGCCTCTTTTCTTTTTCTTTTCTTTTTCTATTTCTAAATATAATTACTATTTGTTATTATAGTTCGGAATTAAGAGTTTATAAAATAATTTCTTAATTCTCTATTTATTTTTATACTAAAAGAAATATTTTATATTTAATTTCCAAGATTTAGTAATAGAATCTTATATTAAGAATACTATCTAATAATAATAATTAGATAATAATAAGAAATAAATAATAGTAAAGCTTATCTAATTTCCAGAATAGTAATTTAATAATAATATTTTTTAAAGATTATAAATAATAATTAAAAGGAAAAAATAAAAGATATATAAAGAATTAAAAATAATTAGCTTTATTTTAGATTAGAAAAAGCTTCTATTATTAAATACTTTCTTCTAATTTTTTATAAAGAAAATATACTTTATTTTCTCTAATTCTAATAATTCTAGAATATATATAATAATATTAGTAGCTTTCTTAATTTCCTAAATACTATTTTGCTTATAATATTCTATAACTATTTCCTTTTCTAATTCTATATTTATCTTAAAATATTTATTTATAAGTATATATTTATTATTAATTTTATTTTTAGGAAAATACCAGAATTCATTTCTTTTAATAAATTATTTAAGTTAATTCCCGATATATATTCTTTAAAATCTAGTACTATTAAGCTTTTCTAGTATATAATATTCTTTTTATTAATCTATATATCTTACTTTATATAAGCTAAGCTAATAATATAATAGCTTTATATTCCTTAACTTGTTTTAATTTATTAATTTAATATTATATACGAGAACTAGATTCTTTTCGGAAATAGGCTTTAAATAAATCTAATAAATAGTATTAAATTACTTCTTTTCTTCTCGGTATCTTTTATTTTTCTTTATTCTAATTTCTTTAATATTTTTATCTCTTATTTATATTTACTTTATATATATTTCTAGAAATATTTCTTTATTATAGACTTTGTTTTATTTAAGTATTCTCTAGATTAGAAAGTATATTTCTATAAATAGTATTATTTCCCTATTATAGACTATATAATAAGAAATAAATCTAGTTAGTTTATATATAGTAATAAATTTACTTAAAGCTTCTTTTTACCTATTATAAATATAATAAATACTTAAATAAGTAATTAATATCTTCTTTTAATTATATTATTTCTCTTAGAATTATAGGCTAAAATAACTATTCTATTAATTTCTAGCTTATTAAGTTTCTAAATTATTATTTCTTTAAATTCCGATCTACTATTTATCTTAAGTTATCTAAATAAACTATATCTATAAATAATTTCTTTCTAAATAAACTTAATAATCTTCTTACTAGTTAGGTTCTTTAAAGATCTAGCTTTAATCTATTCTGAGAAGTTATCTCTAGTAATAACTAGCGAGTTATATTCTTTATAATCTAGTAATTTAATTATATTAATCTCAAGATAATAGAAAAGAAATATATCTTTTATTAAATATAGAGCTTCTTCTTATTTTCTTTTACTCTTATACTAATAGGCTTTATAAATATTAATATACTTTTATATATAGTTATAGTAACTTTTCTAGTAATAGTAGCTAGCTATTAAGTAAAAAGTATTCTCTTTTCTAATATATCTAATCTTATTATATAGCTCTTTAATAATAATCTCTCTTTATTCTTAATTATTAATAATAAATTAAGGTAAATATACTTTAGATATAACTTTTTATAATAATTAATCTCTTATACTATAATTTAAAGCTTCTTTATTTAACTTTTAAAACTTGGCTTTAGATATTTCTTCTAGTCTAAAAAGTATTATAAGATATTATATAATATTCTAGTATTATTTAAAAGATCTAATAAAATAGTTAGGTTATTAAATAAATTATAAAAATTAGTATTATTATTTACTATTTTATTAGAGGTTATATATAAAAGGCTATGGCCTTTATTATATAACTTTCGGATATTATTATTTTTTAATATTACTAATTTATTTCTAGAAATAATAAGGCTTTAATTATTAAGCTCTAGTAACTAGATACTATTATCTAAATATCTAATAAAGGGCTTGGAAATCGGATTCCTTAAAACGATATTATATAACCGAACCGGAACTACTTTCTTTAATTAAACTTTCTGTCTAATAAATACTATTTTAATAATATTAAGCTCTATTACTAATTATTTATTAATATCCTTATTATTTTCGGTATTACTTTCTTATTATAAATATCTTAATAATTTATTAGTAATAGTATATTTGGTTTCTTTAATATACTTAATTTTAAAATTAAATAATTAAATCTATACTAGCTAATAAGTAACTAGAGCTCTAAGAAGATCTATAGCCGCTTTACTTAGCTATATAACAAGTATATTAGTATCTAGTTCAAGAATAAAATAAACTTTATATAACTAGAATTATACTTTTTATAGATATTTTACTAGTTTTTAATATTCTCTTTTAGTAATATTATATCTCTATTTAATATTATTTCAGATTTCAAACTTATATTATATAACTTTCTTTTCTCTTTATTATTATATTAACTAAGAGTTTTGCTTTATTTATCTAAACTAGTATTTATTACTAATATAATTATTTCCTAATCTTTTAATAAATTATAATATAACTTATAGAATATTAGAATAGTAATAAGCTTTTCTTAAAAAATTTATATAACTTGCTTTTATTTATTATTCTAGTTCTATATTATATCTTTCCTTATTAAGTAATAAATAGGTTTAGTAATAATTATAAAGCCTTTAATCCAAATATAATAATAAATAATAATTCTAATAAATATCTTATTTTTAGTTATACTATTATAATATTCCTATCTTAAAATCTTAATAATTCCTAAGTTTAAAGAGCTTCTTCTAAGTACTTTATAAATAAAGCTAATAATAACTATATTATTATAATAGAACTATAATTTTTCTCTAATACTAGCTCTAGCTTATTTAATTATATCTAAGGTTATATCTAGATTTTAAAGGTATTTAAATATAAAACACCGAATTTCAGATAAAATAAGCTACTTATTATAGTCTATATAAGGTTTCTTAACTCTAATATTATTAATAAATAATATAGTAATTTTAGAAAATAGATTCTCTAGAATTATTATAATAATTTATATAAACTATATAACGGAATTAATAGCTTCCTAAAATAGTATAATTATTATTAATAGCCTTAGAAATATTATAAATATAGTTAAATCTTTATTATAAGTATCTAGTATAAATTAATTATATCTAGAAAAGAAATTAATTAGAAAAATATAAATATATTTAATAAATTTCTTCGAGATTTTATTAGTAAATAGAAATAGATTAGTATTTTATAGAATTACTAAATTCATTTTTATAATAGTATTAATTAGTCTATAAGTTCTAATAATCTTTTTATAATTAAAAACTATAGATTTTAGTAAGATCTATTATATTTCTTAAAGACTTTATAATTTAGGTATTATAATAGTATTTTTATTATTACTAGTATTAGAGCTTTAGAATATAAGAAATTCTTTTCTTACTAGGCCTTATATTTAATAGTTTTAATTAGAATAAATAAACTAATATTCTTATAAACTTTTCTTATTTCTTTCTAATTAAATATAATTATACTTTCTTAATTAATTATTAATTCTTGAAATATAGCTAGTTTCTTTTCTTAGAACTAGTTACTAATATCTAATTATTTAAGGCATTCCGGAATAAGTTATAAATCTTTTAAAATAGCTAATATTCTTAATAAAAAGTAGTTCTTATATTTCCTAGTATATTCTTATAAGTATTCTCTAGCTTTAAATTTCTTAAACTAGTTCGAATATTTATTAGAGCCTTCTCTAGTTCTATTATTAGTATTTACTAATTAAATCTTTTTATACTTTATTTTATATATTCTTATAACTAGAAATAGACTATAATTATTATCTTTTTCTTTAAAAGTTATAGCTATTTTCTTTAATACTCTTTTTATCTAATCTCCGGAATTTATAACTTTCCTACTTAGTTTCTTTCTAGTTAGGTATAAAGAATGCCTTTTTATCTAGTATTTTAATATACTTTCCTTAAATTCCTATATATTCCAGAATTTCTTCTAGTTTTAGGTTCTATATTTCTTAGCTTTAGGAATATATTTCTTTATTATTAGGAAATACTATTCTATTTTTTTTTTAGAAATATTTTTATTTAATATTCTTTTTACTTTCTTTTCTATTAAATATAGAACTACTTTTAATAATATTCTAATTAAAGCCTTTTCTACTTTAGTTTCTCTAAAAATATTATTAATTTCCTAAACTCCTAAACCCAAAATAAAAAAATCTATAGGAAATTCTAATATCTTCCTATTTCCCCTAATATTACTACTAGTTATAATACCAGGCTTTATTTTTCCTTTTTACTTTTAGTTTCCTATTTCGTATTACTTGATTTCTTAATTCTAGAAATTTAGTATTCTTAAACTATTATTTCTTTCTATTTCCTAATATTTTTTAAAAATAAAATAATTATAATAATATAAGTATTCTAGTTATTTTTAGGATTAGTAAATCTTTTATTTTATAAACTATTACTTCTATATATAATATTTATTTTTATTTTTACTAAAAATAGTTAATTAAATAGGATTTTTAAAACTCTTTTAATTAGGAAAAATATATTTTTATATCTTATTCTATTTATAACCTTAGTTCTAAGCTTTATTATTTTTATAAATTCAAATTCTATTCTAGTAATAATAAATATTTAATAATTTATAATATTATATATTATTTTACTAATATTTTTAGAGATTTTATTAGGGAAAATATTAACCTTAGCCCTAGTATTAATTATTTCTTTATATTTAATATTCTCTTATAATTCTCGAAATACAAATTAGAAATATAGAAATTATATAATATATTTATAAGCTAATAATATCCGAATATTAATACTATTACTTTTAAATTAAATAATTCTATTAGTATTAGGTATCTAAGCTAGTATTTCTAATTTCTTAAATATTTTATCTATTATATAAGCCATAACTACTAGCTTTATAAATCTCCTAATATATCTAACTATACTTAATATAATAGTATTTCCTATTTATAAGATAATAAGATAAGAAGTATTATTTTTAATTTATTAATTCTAAAATATAATAGCTAAATCCGGTATTTTTAAGGTATTAATAAGTATTCTTATTTCTTTTTAAGTTTTTAAAAGTAAAATAATTACTTTTTTTAGTAATTTTATTAGAATATTATTAATTTTAGAAGTCTTATATTTATTATAGTTAAGAGTATACTAGATTTCTAATTTATCTTATTTATTTCTAGAAGTATTAATATTTATATTCTTAGCTAGACTATTTCCTTATCTATTATTTCTTAAAGTAATATTCTTCTAGCCTCTTATATAAAATAGTTTTTCTTCTATTCTAGCTTATTTTTAGAAAATCTCTTTAGCTATTTTTATTTCTTTTTCTTTTTTTCTTAATAAGAAACCTATTATAGTATTAATAGAAATATTATTTATAGCCAAATCTTAGTATTATTTATTAATTTTAGAACCAGAAATATTAGTAATTCTAATATAATTTCCCCTAAGGCAAAATAGCTATTTAGATTCTATAAATATAACTTATTTACTTCTATATATAAATCCCGGTTAGCTAGTTTCCTTTTTTCTTTCTTACCTAATAAACTAGGTATTTCTTATTAATCTCTAGATATTTTTAGGTTAAGTATTTAAGTTATAATTAAATTCTTTTTCTTATACTTAGGAAATAATTTAGTTAAATTACTAGTACTTACTAGTAAGGAAAAAGAAAATATTTTCTTATTTAGACTTAAATAGTTCTTTATATTATTTTCTATTAAATTAGTAAATATATTTATAATTTATAAGTTCTTTTATTAGTAAGTAATAAAACCAAGAAATATAAATATATTCTAGATTAATATTATTATTATTATTCTTATTATAATACCTATAATAAATTTATTCTCTTAGTTCTAGGTTTATATTATAAGCTATATTAACTTAAATAATATTTTCTAATTATATTTAAAACTAATTTTCTCTAAAATATAATTATCTAGATTCTTTACTTATTCTAGCTTAATTACTATAGCTATTATAGTATTCTCTATATTCTTTATTATAACTTCTAGTATATTTTCTCTAAAGACCCGAATTATATTTACTAGACTATTAATATTATTATACTAGCTATAATTAACTAGGTTATATAAATAGGCTATAAATATCTTCTTAAATTATAATAATAGCTATATTAAGTTATTTTTATAGGTTTTCTTAAGTTATAGTAATAATAAATAGTTTTTCTAGACTTCTTACTAGCTAGTTAATATTATTTCCTTTAGATTTATTACTTTTAGTAGGTTTTATATAATTAGCTATAGGCTGGATTCTCTTTTTACTTATATTTATAGTAGTTTTAGGAAATATAATAGGAAGAACTAATAAGAAATAATTATTTTTTGGCTTAGGAACTATATTATAAATTATTATATTCAAGTATTCTTATCTAAGTCTAGATATATTTGGGTTATTAATAATATTAATAAAATATTATTACTTTCTTATATATCTTATTATATTTATAAATAGAAATATCTATAGGCTTAAAGTTTATATTCCTAAGAATATAATTTCTTATTAGAATAAATAATTCCCTTATAAATTCTTAGTACTAAGTAATTTCATTTATTTCTTTCCTTTTTAGTAATTTCTTTAATATTTTATTAAATATATTAATATAAGACTTAAAAGAGATTCCTTTATTCTAGGCTTATATAATAATCTAATTAAGAAAATCGCAGCTAATTTTAAGTATTTCCTAATTATACTCTCGGAATTCCTTTAGTAAGGCCTTAAAAAACTTAGTTTTCTAGTAATTTCCTGAATTATTAATATAATACTCTAGTATAGCTTTAATCTAATTCTTATAAATAGAAGAGATATAATAAATAATTCTCTTTCTTTTAGTATTATTAGAAATATAATAGTTCTTATTTATATTTATATACCGTTTTAAGAATATAGAAATATTATTTCCCTAAAACTATAATATTTCAGGAACTCTTATAAATAGTAAATTTAAATCTAATACTAGTATATACTTATTCTTAGCTATATTAATTTTAATAATTTCTTCTATAATTAATTATAAAGTTTCCGTATTTAAAACTTTTACTAATAAGATTCCTAAAGAACTAATTTCGTATTTAAATATATCTTTTAGTTTAGGAACCGGAATTAAAAAGAAACTAGTTAATAATAATAAATATAATTAAGATTTAAGTTTTACTATTAGTAGTAATAAGATAGTAGTTTTTCTAGTCTTATTTCTATTACTTATATTCTTTTTTTTATTTCTTTAGTATAATACCTATAGTATTTTCCCTTAATTTTACTAAACTAGATATATTTAATAATATTATTAAAGATAATAATAAAAATAATAAATATGATTTTACTAATTTTTCTGACTTTTCTAAATTCTTTTTATTTTTTTTATTTAGTATTTATTTATTTCTTTAGAAGCTTTTCTAATTTATTTATATAATTTCTTATTTTCGATTTCTTTTTAATTTTTAATTCCGATTTCTATTTACTATTTTATTTAAAATTAAAGGCATTTTCTCTTTTAGATATCTTTTCCGGATTTAGAAATAAGCTTTTTTATTAAAACTAATATTACTTTTATTTTAGTCTTTATTATAACTAAAAATAATATATAAATTAATAATATAACTTTATTTCCGAATACTAAAATCTATTTCTAATTAAGATCTAACTTATATTATCTTAATATAATATTTCTTATTTTATTTTCTTTATTTCTTTTCCTTTTATAATTAGCTTCTATTTTTATTATTCCTATATATTATACTAGTAATTATATCTTATAGCTAACTCGTATTTAAATTACTAAATATATTAGAAATTAATATAAAATACTAAAATTAATACTTATATATCCTTAATATTTTAGCCTTAGGCTTAAGATCTTATAATAATTCTTTTCTTTCCTAACTTACTAAGCTAATAATTCGCCTTATAAATATTTCTTAGAACTTTATAAAAATATTATTTTAATTATAAAGTTTCTATTTTCTCTATATTACTTATTATAAAATATATAAAAGAGAAACTATAATAAAATAAAAACCTATATGAAATATACTAGAATATAAAATATAACTTAATAATAAAATAATAAATTAAAAGTATAAATAGTAAAATATAAATAGTATATAATATATAAAAGCTTAATTAATTAAATATTTATAAAGAATGATTCTCTAGAACTATGGAAAAACTAGCTTATATAATTTCTATAAATTATATATAAAAGGCCGCGGCCTTTACTATATAATCTAAATTTTAAAATTACTAAAATAATATAATTTTTAAAGAATATAGCCTATTATACTATACTAATCTAATATATTTATCTTATTATTATAGCTAAGATTAATGAAATTAATAAGAATACTATATTCTAAATAGCTTTTAAAGCTATTAATAACTCTATAGAACTTAATAATATTATTTTAATTCTTTTAGTTTATAATACTTTATTTTAAACAACTAAATATAATATCCTATTACTTATTATATTATAGTAATTAGTAATATTTAAGAAAGTAATAATAGAAATTCAGAAGCTTTAAGCTAGATATTAAATTATAAATACTTTAAATACCCGAAATAGTTCTAGTATTACTAATATTTATAAACTATTTCTGAATTCAAATATTCTTATTTAATATAAAGGAAATACTAGTTAATCTAATAATTAGAATAAATTATATAAGCTAGTAGCTATTAATAGAAAGAACTATATACTAGCTCTATTATATAATAATATTACTTTTTATTTAATTTCTATAAAGCCCTTTTATATAGGAAATATTAAGGTTATTACTAATAGCCCCGAATCTGAATTTATTCCCGAGTTTAATAATAAGACTAAAAGTAATATAAATATAATTCCTCTTACTATTTCTATTATTTTACTAAAGTATAATAGAGAATACTTTTATAAGATCCCGGATATTATAGTATTTCTATAGAATAATGAATTATATAAGAATTCCTATTAAATTAAAGTTATTAGCCTTCTAGAAAAAGATATATTTAAAGTTACTTTTAAATCTCAAGTACTAAAAGAGATATATATCTTTAACTCTCGGTTTATTAATAAGATTAAGAATAAGAATATAGAGAAAGAACTTAAGAAGTCGAGACTAGTTATTTAAGCTTATAATAATAATAAGAAATAAATAATATTAATATAATTACTTACTATTTAATATATTAGCTAGAGAATTATTTTTAGTATTATTACTATAATAATAAATACTATAAAATTATATTTATATAATATCTTAATAGCCTTTATCTAATTAATAATCTTATTTCATTATAATTTCTATATTAACTTATCTTATAAGCTTACTAGAAAGCTAAATCTAAAGAATAATTCTATTCTAAAAGTTATAAAACTATTATATAATATACTAGAAACTAGGAATTACTAGTTTAAAACTTACTATTCCTATTATATTAATAAGCTTTTTATAAAATAATTAACTTATAACCCTTACCTCTTCTATAATAAGTAATTCTTTAGAATTATTAGCCTTTAAACTAATAATATCTTATTTATTAGAACTAATAATTTTATAAAAGCAAAGTAACTAAAGCTTTATAAAATTAAGTTTTTAGCTAAGAAATATAAATTTCTTATTTTTAATTATAATCTCAAGTTTAATAAAAGTATTATTTATATAAATACTACTAGAATTACTCTTATATAGGAATACTAGTATAAAAACCTCTAAACTATTTCTATAAAGAATATTATTATTATAAGTAATAAAAGTACTATTTATTAAAATTTCTTTATTAAAAACTAATATATTATATTAGTTTATTAACTAGAAGCTTTATATAACCTATTAATTACTATTTAAGCTATTAAACTTTTGGAAACTAATATAAAGGAACTTAATAAATATATTTAATAGTAAATTAAAAATAGTATTAAAAAACTAAAATTAATAAAACTAATAAACAAGTTCTTATATTTAATTATTTTTATAAATACTTTATTTATAAATAATAGAGCTTTCTTTTTTTAAATCGAATATATTCTAGTTCTAATAAATAGAACTAGATATACTAATATTATTTACTAGTTCTTTACTAAATATAAGAGAATTACTAGAAGTATTCTAGCTTTAGAACTTTATAATATAGCTTATAGCTTTAATATAAATACTTTAGTTAAATTTATAATTAATAGAATATTAGAAATAAAACTATTACTAGTTATTTATATAAATTGAAAGTTATTATATAAATATCTTATTAAATTAAGTATTACTTAAAAGAAATACCTAATAATTAATATAATATATCTTTATTAAATATATAAATAACGAGAAATTATAGAAATTAAATAAATTAAAAAAGAATTAAATTCTACTAATTCTATAATAAAATTAAAGCTATTAAATACCCTTAAGTATTTTATTAATATAAATACTATATAATTAGATATAAAGTAATAAATTAAATATAAATAAAACAGGAAATAAATATATAAATAAGAGAATATATATAAAGATTTCCTTAATATCTAGTATTTAGGTATCTAGTATTTAAATATCTAGTACTAGACTAAATTAGGGAAAATAAATATATAAAATAAGTAAATATTATAAAAAGAAAGATTATATATAAAAGGTTATAGCCTTTAGTATATAATTAAAACCTTAAAAATAATATAAATATATAAAGTATTTAGGGAATTTATATATAATTAGAAAAAAGTATTATTTTCTATTTTTTGCGTTTTTTAGAAAGTTTCTAGTATTAATATAGCTATAGTTATTAATAGTTATATAATATAGTTATATAATATAGAAATAACTAGAAATAATAAAATATAATAAGATATAAGTAATAATTATATAACTTCGTATTATATTAATAATTTAACTAGTAGCTAGTTTTTATTAGACTTAATAAATTTAGGAATTATATATTAATATTATAATACTATAATTCCTATTTCTAAAAAAAATAACTTTATTAATTTATATAAATAGTATTTTATAATTATATAATAATATTATATATTTCTATTAAATTAATAATTATAAAATAATTAATTTATTTCGAAAATAAATATTAAAAGAATATAATATTTTTTTTTACTAATATATATAACTAGTATATATTATATATAAATAACTATATTTCTTACTAGTATAGGCTATTTAAGGATAGCTATATATTTCTTACTAATATAGTTTATTTAAAGAATAGCTATATTTCTTATTAATATGGATTATTTAGAAATAATTATATTTCCTATTAATATAGCTTATTTAGAAAATAGCTATATTTCTTACTAGTATATTCTATTTAGAAATAGCTATATATTTCTTATTAATATATTTTATTTAGGAATAACTATATATTTCTTATTAATATAAGCTATTTAAGAATAGTTATATATTTCTTATTAGTATAGCTTATTTAGAGAATAGCTATATTTCTTATTAATATAAGCTATTTAAGAATAGCTATATTTTTTACTAATATAAGCTATTTGGAAATAGCTATATTTCTTACTAGTATAAACTATTTAGGAATAACTATATTTCTTACTAGTATATTTTATTTGAAAATAATTATATATTTCTTACTAATATAATATATTTAAAAAATAGTTATATATTTCTTATTAGAAAATATTATATATAAATAGCTATATTTTTTACTAGATAAAAAAATATATTTAGAAAAGCTATATAAAGATTACTAGTAATAGAAATAAGAAAGCTATTTAATAAATAAATAATTAGTAAATAATTAATTAAATATACGGAATTCTTATTAGTTAGTTCTTTTTTATTATTTAAATTTTCTAAATAAGAAATAATTTTCTTAAAAATACTATTATAAATAATAGTATTTATTTTATTTTATAAATATTAAAATCTCGGTTTTTATAAAATAAAAAAAATACTATTACTAGTAATAGTATTTTTTATTATAATTTGAAATAACTTACCTATAATAAGATATTTCTTTAAATAAAGAATAAGAAGCTTTTATTAGTATATTATATTATAATTCTATTAATTTAATTTATAAGAAAAATACTTATTATTATTATACTAATTAATTAAAGAAGTCTTATAACCAAGTATATATTTTATTCGAATAATAAGAAATAAGTATACTAGTTATATCTAAGATAAAGATATAGTAGTATTTTTTTTATAATAATAATCTTATATTCTTTAGAGCTTATTAAAATTATATAGGAATATATTTTTTCGATTTTTAATTTCTCTAATTAAATTATTTCTAATTAAATAATAGTATTTATTAACTAATTTTAATTTATTATTTTATTTTTATTTGATATCTAAATAGTATTTAAATATAATATATTATTTTCAAATAAATAATTAAATAAAAAGGCAAATCTAGGCCTTAAAATATTATTTAAAATATTATTATAATACCCTAAAAAATAACTAATTTAAAAAATTATTTTTTACGAAATTTATATATAATAATTTAAAATATTAGATTTTATAAAATATATCTTTCTATATATATTATAAATACTATTTTTAATTTTATAGAATTCTAAAAATAAGATTATAAGAAAAATACTAATTATATATAAAAAACTAGAAACTTTTAAAACAAAATAGAAAAAGCTTAAATATTTATAATATTATATATAAAATAACCAGAAAACCTATTATAATAAATACTAGTTAGCTAAATACTATTCTAAAGAAGCCTAAATTATATTATTAATAAAAAATATTAAAGTTAAAATAGAAAAGCTTAAACTAAAATTTTAAATATATTAGTAATTTAGTATATAAGTTAGAATTATTAAATATATATAATTATTTATATCTAACTTTTCATATTTCTTTTTTTAAAAAAAATATATAATAAAAAAGAATTAGAAGCTATATTTATATTTTTTTAAAGAATTTCTGAAATTAGTAAATAATAATAAAAAATAAAAATAGAAAATAAAAGCTATTATTAATTACTAATAAAATAATAAAAGCAAGAAATAATAATATTTAATTAAATAAAAAGTCTAGCCTAAAGATTATAATATCTAGTTATTTGCTTTTTCTAACTTTAAAAATTCCAAGAAATTTCTGAAATTATATAATTAAAACTATAGTTTAAAATCCGAAATTATTTTTTAATAATTTCTTAAAATTAAAAAGAATTTTGAACTATTAAAAAAAAGACTATTTAAAAGAAAAAGAAGATTTAGATAGCTAAAAAAAAGGCCCGGAATAGTAATAATAATATTTTTCTAGAATATTTTTATTTATAAAGGTTTTTTATAATTTTATTAAGATATATAAGAATTATATTTAAATTATTAGAAAAAGATTTAGAATTAAGAAAGATTTATTATAAGTAAACTAGTTATAGGTATTTCAAATAAATAAATTCTAATTCCTATAAATTTCTAATTACTAAAATAAGAATATTAAATACTACTTCTATTTAGGATTTAGTAAAGAATTAAATAATATTTTCCGAAATTCGCTTATTTTTTAATAAGATATAATTATATTATAATAATATTAGAATTAAAAATATTAAAAGAAGTAAATAAGAAATTTATAATTATTAGATATATTTTATAAAAAGCCCGAACTTTTAAAATTAAATCTCGAATAGTTATAAATATTATATTATTAGTATTTGAAATATTAATAATGAATTATTTAGAAATCTTAATAGTAATTTCAGTAATAAAATTAATATCTTAAAAGTAAACTTTATAATATTCTTTTAAAGAATTAATAAATACCTAAATATATTAGAAAATATTTATTTTTAGAATACTAATTCAAATAATATTATTATTTGCTTTATTAAAATAGGAAAAAGAATTCCGAAACTTATTAGGTTTTTTCTAGTTTTTAAAAACCTAATTAATAATATTATTTATATTAATATAATACTATTTAGGATATTTTTTAAGAAATTTCTTAAAAATTATAATAGTATTTTCCTAAAGCTAATAAGCTTCTAATAAATAATAAGAAATCTAAAACCATATTAGCTTTAATAAATATTAAAACTAAAAAACTTAGTAATATATAAGATTTAGAGCTTTTATTATAATAGTTATAATTCTTTTTATTAGATATTATAATATATAAAATAAAGGAATTAATAAATAAATACTTAAAATATTTTAAATATTTACTAATAATAAAAAAAGAAGCTATAAAATTACTTTTATATTTATAATTATATTAGTAAATAATAAAGTCAAAAAAAGATATTATAGAATTAATTAAAAATAATTAAAGAAAATTTGGAAAAGAGTAAAAAAAAAAACTAGAAAGTAATAATAAAAGAAATTATTATATATATAATTATTAAAAAGAAAAAAAATATATAGTAATATAAAAAAGTTTTTTTTATAAAAATAAAGAACTACTTAAATTAATATAACTAATTAATATATATTTCTAGAAGTTTATATATAATTTTCAGAACTTTAAAAACATTTATATTAATTTCTTATATAAATATTTCATTAAATTATTTTAATATAATTATTTAGATTTTTTTAATACTAAATTTAATAAATAATTTTAATTTTATAAAATAATACTTTAGTGTTTTAGATTAAACTAATTAAAATATTTAGATTCTAAATAAAATTATAATTACTAGTTAGCTTCTATATCTGAAATATAATTACTTTTCTTTTTCGTTTATTTAGCTCTAATTTAATTAGACAATTTTTATATTTATTACCTAAATTATATTAATAAAACTATATTTTAAAATATTAGAAATTTATTTTAATTAAATATATAATTAATTAAACATTTACTAAAATAAATTAATAGATCTTAAAAATAAAATTCTAGAAAAGAAATATAATTATAATATATATAGAATTATATATAATTTAAGGATATATAATAAATTTCGGATATTATAGATATTAATTAGAGAGATTAATAGTTCTTTAATATTATAATTAATTACTATTTATATTATAAATATTAGATTTAAAAATTACTAATTATATATATATTATTAGGGCCTCTTATTTAGAAGAGGCTTCCCTAAATCTTATAAAAAGAATAAAGATTAGTTTTATATTAAATTTAATATTATAGTTTTATAACTTATTAATTTATTCTATTATTTTATTATTTATTAATAAATATCTTATAACTAGTAATATATAACATTATTATATAATTATAAAATATTATTTATATAAGATTAATAAAGTTATTATTATTTTAAAAATAAGAATTATAATATTATAATATTAATATATAATTTCTAAATTAATTAAGTTTAAAATAATCTAGTTTATTAATTAAATTATTTGTAAAATATAAGATTATATAATTATATCTTATAATTATATATATAACTTCTAATAAAATAATTATATTAATACTAGAACGTTTTTTAAAAATAAATAAAAAAAATAATACTTATTTTTAATTATATATTAATTTTCTAAATATTTTATATATTTATATAACTTTTAAGATTTTAGTTATATATTAAAGGCTATAGCTTTTTATATATGATTTCTTTTTTTATAATATTCTTTTCTTTTATATATTTAATTTATTTCTCTATATTTAATTATATTATATTTATATTAATTAGATATTTAAAAGTATTTATTAGTTCTAATTTTATTATAAAATTAATGAAATTTAATTTTTTTTAATTCTTTTTAATTTCTATAATCTTTTATTATTTATATATTTAATAAAAATATATTATATTAATTATTAAATATTTCTTTTAAATAGTTTCTAATTTAATATAATATTTATTTAATAACTTCGAATTTATATAAATTATTAATAATAATTCTATTACTAAAATTTTATTAATTCTAAATTTAATTAAAATACTTATATTAAAGTTATAAATTATATTATAAAGCTTTGAAACTAAAATATTTCTCGTAATTCTCTTATATTTAATAAAGAATTAGTAAATAATATTAATATATTTAGTTTTATTTACTAAAACTAAAATATATTTAATTTAAAAAAATCTCTATTATCTATAAAAATAATTAAATATAAGAATTTCTTTATTAGCTTTATAAATATTAATTTTTTAATAATATTCTTAATTTATTATTAAATATTTTTATTAAATATTTTTATATTAGTTTTTAAAAACTTAAAAGCTTAAATAATAATTAATAAATTATATAAGATTTCTAATTAATAAACTAATATAATATAAACTTTTGTAGTATATTAGATAATATATTAATAGAAATAAAATAATAAAATAAAACTTAAAAATTTAAAATTTAAAACTAAAAAAAAGGAAATAAAATATAATAATAAATAAATAAATATAATTAAAACTATTAAAATACCGAGTTTTAAAAATAAATTTAATTTGAATTATAGTTTAAAGTCTTAGCTAAAATTATATTTATATTAATTATTATTAGTTTACTAGAAATATATAATATTATTATATAATTATAAAATACTATTTATATAAATTAATAAAATAGTTATTATTTTAAAATAAAAATTATAATATAATAATATTAATATATAATTCCTAAATTTATTAAATTTAATAAAAACTAGCTATTAGTTAAGTTATTTATATAATATAAAATTATATAATTATTATTTATTATTTATATTTTATTATATTTTATTATTTTTATATTATATAATTATTAATAATTATAATTATATTAATATTAAAACTTTTTTAAAAAATATAAAAAATAGTATTTTTTTCTAATTATATACTAATTCCCTAATTTAATTTAATATTAAATATTTAAATACTAGATATTTTTATTAAAGAAATCTTTATATATATTTTCTTATATTATATATTTATTTATTTCTTAATTTATTTATATTTAATTTCTTTCTTTATATTTAATTATATAATATTTATATTAATAAAGTATTTAAAACTTTTAAAACTTTTAATTTTATTATAAACTTAGTATAATTTAATACTTTTTTAATTTATTTAATTTCTATAATTTCTTATTATTTATATGTCTAATAAAAGTATATTATATTAATTATTAGATACTTTTCTCAAATAATATCTAATTTAATAAAATATTTATATAATAATTTTAAATTCATATAAAGAACTAATAATAGTTTTATTTCTAATATTTTATTAATTATAAATTTAATTAAAGTATTTATATTAAAATTATAAATTATATTATAGAATTTTAAAACTAAAATACTTCTAATAACTTTTTTATATTTACTAAAGAACTAGTAAATAATATTAGTATATCTAGTTTTATTAACTAGAATTAAAATATATCTAATTTAGAAAAAGAGATTTTTATTATTTCTAAATAATATATTTATAAAAATAATTAAATATAAGAATTTCTTTACTAGTTTTATAAATTCTAATTCTTTAATAATATTTTTAATTTATTATAATATATATATATTTATTAAATATTTTTATATTAGTTTTTAAATATTTAAGAATTAAAATAATAATTAATAAATTATATAAAGATTCTAATTAATAAACTAATATAATATATTAGATAATATATTTGTTTTTAATAAAAATATTTTAATAAATAATATTTTTATATAAAAATAATTCTAATAATATTTATATAAATAATATTTTTCTTAAACTTGAAATTAAAATTAAAATTAAAATATTTATATTTTTTAATTAAAAATATAATTTTAAAAACTTTAATTATTTTATTTTTATAAAGTTATTAATTCTAATAATTCTAAAAAATTATTTATTATAAAAGAAATAAGAATTATAAATTTATTATTAGTATAGCTATTTCTTTAGAAATTATATATATAGTTATAAGATATAAAATATAAGATATAATTATATAACTTTATATTCTATAAATAACTTAATTAATAGACTAGATCTTATTAGGCTTAGTAGATTTGAGAATTATATATTAATATTATAATATTATACTTTCTATTTCTAGATAATAATAATATTACTAACCTTATATAAATAGTATTTTATAACTATATAATAGTATTATATATTATTAGTAAACTAATACTAATTAGTTAGTATTTATAGATTAGAAATAGAATAGTTATACTAAAAAAGTATCTAGTAATCTATAATAAAATTAAACTAGTTTATATTAAAAAGAGGAATTATTTATTAATTCTATAAAAAAAGTATCTATTAGTTTAAATAAGAAAATAGCTAGCTCTTATTAAGAACTAATAATTATTTTATTAAAAAAAGAAATTATTTATTAACTTTATAAATAAGTATCTAGTAGCCTAAAGAAAAAAGACTCTAGTTCTTACTAATTAATAAATAATTAGCTATTTAACTATTTATTTAATTATTTATTATTCTTTAAAACTAATTTCTTTTAGTTCTAAAATTACCTTTTTAAAAACTATCTTTTTTATTTATATAATACTTATATTTATAGAATTCTTTTTCTAAAATATATATTCTATATATATTTTTAAAGTTCTTTAAAGCTTTAGATTCTTCCGGAATTATAATATTTCATTTCCTAAATTTCTTATTATAAATAAAATATTTAAGAATAAAATATTTATTTTAATATTCTAAATACTTCTAGATATCTAAATATCTAATATCTAACTAGATATTTAAACTAGATATCTAATATCTTTACTAGATATCTAGATATCTAAATACTTTTATTACTAAATTCTTTCTATAAACTTATTATAAATTATTTTATTTTTAAATCTTTTTAATTATAAATTATATATATATTAGAACGGGCTTAGCTCTAGAAATTTAATATAATAAAACTATAAGATAGATATATATAAATAAAGAAATAAAAAGATAATATTAACCTAATTACTTATAATAATAATAAAATTCTAGATTACTTTAATACTAGATTATTCTAGTATAAAGTAAAGAAATTAACTAATAATAATTTCTAGAAATTATTTAAGAATAATTTTAGTAATTTCGATTTTAAAGTACTTAATTAACTAGATTAATATATATTATATTAATTATAAGCTATTTTATAATATAGTAATATTTATATTAAATAAAATAATAAGAGACTTATTATTATATAGTTTTTAGCTAATATTATTTAGAAAGAATAATAATATACTTGAATTATAGCTAATATTATTATTATTAGATTAGACCTTAATATAAGTCCTATTATCTTATTATATATATTATTTAATAATAATATTATAAGAAATTAATAAACTAAACTAATTATTATATATATTTATTTATTATTTATAATTATTTCTATAAATATTAGATTTTAAAAAGCTAGTAATAACGGATTTCTATTACTTTTACTATTTCTAAATAGCCTTTTAACTAGCTCTTTTATTATAAAGCTAATTAGAAAAATAGTAAAGATATATACTAAGATATAGAAATATAATAGAACTAATAATAGTTTTAATTAGAAACTTATTATTTTCCTTAATATTTACTAATATATAAAGCTTTTATAAAAGTTATTAGTAAGAGCTTTCCTTATTATATTAAAGGAACTAGTAGAAGATTACTTTTATAATAACTAGTTCTTTTAATATATATATATAAAAAGGTATATATAAATATTTATAGTTTTTTTAAAAGCCCTAGCTTCTAATATTAAAACTTAAATAAGTAAAATACTATTATAATAGTAATTACAATAGCTTAATATCCTAAAAAAAAAAACATTTAAACTCATTTAATTACTAATTAATAACCTATACAAATTATAATATAAACTAGTATTTGGTTTATAAAATACCGAATTCCTATATAATAAGATTATTATTTCTTATTAAGATATATTAGTATACTAATATATAGTTTCGAATTCTTTTTCTAATTTTAGTTAATTTATTAATAAGCTCTAATTATCTATTATTATTTATAAAAAGAAATAATAAATTAATACTAAAATTCTTTTTACTAATTAATAATATTATTTTTAAAACTTTCTAAGCTATTATTTATCCGGAAATTATTAATATAAACCTAGCTATAATTTCGGAATTCGTAATAATTACTTCAAGTTCTATAATTATAATAATTATATTCTAAAGTTATATTTTATATATAAGAAACCCGAATACTATTTAGGGTTATATATATTAGAAAAATAAAATACTAAAAAGACTTAATTTAAAAAGAGAAATATTTACTAATTTAGATTTTAAAACTTTTATAACTTTTATAAATACTTTAATAATACTTATATATAATATATTACTAAAATCAAAAGAGAAAAAAATAATAAAAATAATAAAAACAAACTAGAAAATAATATTTTTAAAGCTTTATTAGTAGAAATAAATAAAGAAAAGAAATATTATTTAGATATTTATTTTATTTCTATTAAAGCTTTCTAGCTACTTTTATTATTTCTATTTCTATTATTCCTATAATAAATACTTTTATAAATAATCTTATTTTTCTTTTTCTTATATATTAGATAATAAATGAAAACTATATTATAAAGCCTATTAAATAAATAGAGAATATTTAGATATTTATAATTAATAGTATATTAAAATATAATACTTATTACTTTTATAAAGTTATAATTAATACTAAAGCTTCTAGATTTTTAATTACTAGTTCTAATTAATTTCAAGCTTTATAATAAACTAATAATAATATTAAACTTAATAAAACTACTAAAAATTAAGTTAATATCTAGTTTAATATCGGATTTATATCTTTTATTAGATTTATAATAGTAAGAATACTAATTAGGTAAGTATAATTCTATATTATACTAATAAAAACTTTATTTTTATTTAGTTTAGCTAATATAAATAAGCTAGGAATTTACTTTAATAATCTTACTAATTATCTTATTACTTTTAATAAGTACTTTATATCTATAATATAATATTTTAGATATTCTTTCTTATTTTAGAATATTATTTTATAAAGCTTTATTTCTGAACTTTTTATTTATAATTTCTGTTTTCTTATAAAAATTAAATTATAATATTTATATTACTATTTTAGTTATTTATTTATTAGTAAGCTCCGAAATATATTAGAATAAGCAGGCTATAATATTAATATAAAAGCCTTTAAATATTTTATAAAATACTATAAGTAATACTAGAAATTCGAATAATTATTAGAATAATTTAAGTTTAATCTAAGAAATAATATTAGTTTTAATTATTTTATTATTATTAATATTTTCTATATTTCCGGTAAGCCTATATTTTATATTATTAATAAAGGTACTTAATATTAAGCTAGCTAATGGCTTTAAAATATTAGTATATTATATATTTAGGATAGCCTAAAATAATATTAAATTAATATTTATTTAGGCTCTTCTAATTAGATTATAATAAATACCGGAAAGTAGTTTATTAATAAGAAGTTTATTTAGCTTATAAATACTATAAGAATTAAAATTATTTTTATTTTTATAAAAGCTTATAATTTCGTCGGAATTATAGAATATTACTATAGCCTAATTTAATATACTTATCTTATTATTATAGCTAAAATTATTAGAATTAATAAAGATATTATATTCTAAATAGCTTTTAAGGCTCTTAATAATTTTACTAAATCTAATAATATTATTTTTACTTTTTTAGTTTATAGTACTTTACTTTAAATAACTAAATATAATACTTTATTATTAATTATATTATAGTAATTAGTAGTATTTAAGAAAGTAATAATAGAAATTTAAAAGCTTTAAGCTAGATACTAGATTATAAATACTCTAAATATCCGAAATAGTTCTAATATTACTAATATTTATAAACTTTTCTTAAATTCGAATATTTTTATATAATATAAAAGAAATACTAGTTAATCTAGTAATTGAAATAGGCTATATAAGCTAGTAGCTATTAATAGAAAGAACTATATACTAGCTTTATTATATAGTAATATTATTTTTTATTTAACTTCTATAAAGCTCTCTTATATAAGAGATATTAAGGTTATTACTAATAGCCTTAAACCTAAACCTATTTCTAAACTTTATAATAAGGCTAAAAGTATTACGGGTACGGTATTTAGGGCTTGGAAAGCAAGATAGAAAGTCTCTTATAAAGATAATTCAAAGCTAAGAAAGAGAAAACTAGAATATAAGAGGCTGTAAGGAAGTATATATATCCTATAGTATACTAGTCCCAAAGGGGCTTAGCCTTTTAAATATCTCTAGTATATTCCAAGTATACTTCTCTAGTAAGGCGGCCGCATTACGTGTGCCTAGGAGGCATCTGGTATCTGGCAAGGTATCTCAGATACCGGGTATCTGGGAATTATAATAAAAAGTAATAAAAATATAATTTTTCTTATTATTTCTATTATTTTACTAAAGTATAATAAAGAATATTCTTATAAGAATCCGAATATTATAGTATTTCTATAAAATAAGAACTTATATAAAAACTTTTATTAAGTTAAAGTTACTAATTTCTTAAAAAAAAAAAATATTTAAGGTTATTTCTAGATCTCAAATACTATAAGAAATATATATTTTTAATTCCTGATTTATTAATAAGATTAAGAATATAGATATAAAAAAAAGTTTAAAAAATCAAAACTAGTTATTTAGGCTTATAATAATAGTAAGAAATATATAATATTAATATAATTACTTATTATTTAATATATTAGCTAAAGAATTATTCTTAGTATTATTATAGAATTATATTTATATAATATCTCGCAAGCTTATATCTAATTAATAATCTTACTTAACTATAATTTTTATATTAATCTATTTTATAAACTTATTAGAAAGCTAAATATAAATAATAATTCGGTTCTAAAGGCTATAAAACTATTATATAATATACTAGAGGCTAAGAACTACTAGTTTAAAACTTATTATTTCTATTATATTAATAACCTTTTTATAAAATAATTAACTTATAATTTTTACTTTCTCTATAATAAGTAATTCTTTAGAATTATTAGTCTTTAAACTAATAATATCTTATTTATTAGAACTAATAATTTTATAAAGGTAAAGTAATTAAAGTTTTATAAGACTAAGTTCTTAACTAAGAAATATAAATGCCTTATTATTAATTATAATCTTAAGTTTAATAAAGATATTATTTATATAAATATTACTAGAATTACTCTTATATAAGAATACTAGTATAAAAACCTCTAAACTATTTCTATAAAGAATACTACTATTATAAGTAATAGAAGTATTATTTATTAAAATCTCTTTATTAAAAACTAATATATTATCTAATATACTAAAAATATATATATTATATTAGTCTATTAACTAGAAGCTTTATATAACCTATTAATTACTATTTAAGCTATTTAAACTTTTAGAAACTAATATAAAGGTACTTAATAAGTATATTTAATAGTAAATTAAAAATGCTATTAAAGAACTAAAATTCATAAAACTAATAAAAAAGTTCTTATATTTAATTATTTTTATAAATACTTTATTTATAAATAATAAAAATCTCTTTTTTTAAATTAGAAATATTCTAGTTCTAGTAAATAGAACTAGATATACTAATATTATTTACTAGTTTTCTATTAAATATAAGAGAATTACTAGAAGTATTCTAGTTTTAGAACTTTATAATATAACTTATAGCTTTAATATAAGTATTTTAGTTAAATCTATAATTAATAGAATACTAGAAATAGAACTATTACTAATAGTCTATATAAATTCGAAATTATTATATAAATGCTTTATTAAATTAGAAATTATTTAAAAAAAGTATTTAATAATTAATATAATATATTTTTACTAGATATAGAAATAATAAGAGATTATAAAAATTAAATAAATTAAGAGAAAATTAAATTCTACCGATTTTATAATAAAATTAAAGCTAATAAATACTCTTAAATATCTAATTAATATAAATATTATATAAATAATATAGAAAAATAAGTTAAGTATAAATAAAATAGAAAATAAATATATAAAATAAAAGAATATTATAAGAAAAGAAGTTATATATAAAAGGCTATAGCCTTTAGTATATAACTAAAGCCTTAAAAGTAATATAGATATATAAAATATTTAAGAAAATCTAGTACTAGGCCAGATTAGGGAATTTATATATAATTAAAGAAAGATAATATTTTTCGCGTTTTTTAGAAAGTTTCTAATATTAGTATAGCTATTTCTTTAAAAGTTATATATATAGTTACGGGATATGAAATATAAAATATAAATAATAAAATATAAGATATAAGATATAATTATATAATCTTATATTTTATTAGTAATTTGACTAGTAAATTAGACTTTTTTAGGCTTAGTAAATTTAGGAATTATATATTAATATTATAATACTATAATTTCTATTTCTAAATAATAATAACTTTATTAATCTTATATAAATAATATTTTATAACTATATAATAGTATTATATATTACTAGTAAACTAATAATAAGATATATTAATATATTTTAGTTATTAAATATTTCGAAAAGTTATTTTTTATTATAATTATTAAATATTTTATTTTTAAATATTTTATTTATAATAAAAAATTTAGAAAATAAAATATTATAATTTTAAAAAAATCTAGAGTTTAAAAGATTTAATTTAATTGAAAAATTAAAAGTTATAATTAAAAAGCTTTAAAAGAATATATAAAATATATATTTTAGAATTTTTTTTTTATAAATATAAGTATTATATAAATAAAAATTAAAAAATTAAAGCTAAAAGAAATTAGATCTAAAATATAATAAAGGTTAAATAAATAAATAAATAAATAATAAACTATTTATTAATTAATAAAAGCTTAATATTCTTTTTATAAATTATTAAATACTTTTATAAAATTAATAAATAATTTCTTTTTTAATATAAAATAAACTAAATTTATTTTAGATTATTAAATATTTTTAAAACTAATTAAAAGAAAATTCTAACTTATATATAAAAACTAATTAGTATTAGTTTACTAGTAATATATAATATAATTATTAATAATTATATAATAATATTATATATTATTAATAAACTAATATATATTAAAAAGAATTTAATATTAAAAATATTTAATAAAAATAAAAATCTTTATTATTTATAAATAAATACTTTTTATTTTTATATTTTAATTTATTATATAAATATTATAATTTAATATAAATAGAAAATATATAATATATATAATATAATTTTTTATAATTTAAATAATTATATTATAATACTAATATAAAGCTTAAATTAAATTAAAAAAAACTAGTTATATATTAAATTATATATAATAATATTATATAATTAATATTATATAATAAGCTTATTTTTAAAAGCTTTATAATAAAATAAATTATAATAAAATAAATTATAATAAAATATATTATAATAATATATATTATAATAATAATTAAAAGCTTAAATTAAACTAAAAACTATTTATTAGATTAAAGATAATAATTATATAATATTAATTAATAAAAATATTAATTTTAAATAATTTATAATTCTTTTTAAAACTTTATAAAAAAAATATTAATTTAATTAATAATATAAAATTAATTATTAATATTTTAAAGAATTTTTTAATTATAACTTTTTTAATTAAAACTATTTTAATTAAAGCTTTATTAACAGAAATTAATAAATTAATAATTTTAATGAAAACTAATAAATATAATTAATTTATTATTTTCTTTATAAATATTATTATAGTTCTTTTAATTTCTATTTTTAATTTTAAATAATTTTGTATTTTTTAATATATTAATAAAAGTATTATATTTATTTCTATTATATTTAAATTTAAATAATTTTGTATTTTTTAATATATTAATAAAAGTATTATATTTATTTCTATTATATTTAAATTTAAATAATGTCAAGTATTATAATAAATAAAAATAAATTAAATAAATATATTAAATAAAAGATTTAAAATTAAACTAAACTAAAAAATTAATATATAATTTAATTAATAAATTTATTTTTATTAGATTTAATAAATTTAAAATTATATATTAATATTTTATATATTTTATATATATTATTAATAAATTAATACTTATATAAATATATTAAGATTTCTAATTTAATAAACTAGATATTTATATATTAGTAATTATTATTATTAAAAAAATTAAAAAATAAACTAATTTAAAATAAGCTTCATGTGACGGCAGGAACAGAGCAATGGAACGAGGCTCAAAGATTAATGATTTCCTATGTCTTGAGAATTTAAAGCTAAGGAGGAAGGAGTGAGGTGTGGCAGTGGATAAGTAGGTATGGCCAAGACCACTGAAACGCCGAGCTTTGGAAGCGAGCTTGGTTTGAACCATAGCTTGGAACCTTAGCTGAAACCAACCCCTTTGGCTGAAACCACGTCCGTATCAACCATGTGACACCAGCCGTCACACTTTATATATATTATAATAAGTTCTTATTTATTATTATAAGTATATTTAAGAACACCTATACTAATATAAAAATAGACTCCTCTCTGAGACTAATTACCTACTAATCCCATATTAAGAACTTTCTTGTACTATTATAGCTGCCCAAATCATCTCATCCTCTTCTCTTATCGACTCCTCCCTCCTAGCCTCCAAATCCACACCATGCCTCCTATACGCCAATACACAGGCAATAACACATGCCGCGGAAACAGCAGCACAAACTTGCATCCCCTCACTAAAAGAATCCGAGTATACCTGCCTCACAGCGTGTAGCTGAGCAGGCGTCATCGTCCCCGCAGAAGTCTGAAGAGCTGATAATGGCTCTGGTGTAACGATGCCAAATAACTGGGATCGCTGCACGGTCCCGAGAATTGCGGTCGATGCTGCGATGCCGATACTGCCTCCGAAGACGCGGGCTTGGGCTATGACGCCTTGAGCGACAGCTGCGACGGTTAGCGGGGCTTATGTGTTTTGGGTGGGGCAGCTGACTCCTGTCTAGAGTATCGGCTTCTATCATTGCACCCAGTGAAACGGTTGAGACCATGAGTCCGAATCCCAATCCTATGAAGACTTCAAAGCCATACATCTTGGCCGGGACAGCAACGGTGTTCTTGAGGGTGGACAGGCAGGCTGATCCAATGACCATGAAGAGAGAGCCAGCTAGTAACGTGCCAAATATCCTTTCTCGCTTTCGGTGTATGCCACCACCAAGAGCACTTGCTATGGCAACAGAGCCTAGCATAGGAAGTAGTGAGACTCCCGCGAGCAAAGCGCTTTTTTCGTTCACTACTTGCAGTCGGAGAGGAAGGGCGTATATGACAACGAAGTATGGAAAGCCGCCAAGCAGTGCCGTGGCAACACATCCCATATAGACCCGACTCTCCATTAGCCGCAGAGGAAACATTGTTGCAAGCTTCCCTTCCCAGGAGTGGGCAACAAAATACTCCCACCCCACCAGGGCAGCTGCACAAAGGCATCCAATCGCCAAAGGAACGATGAAAATGGCTTGCTTCCATGCATTAGTTTTGAGCCCTGCCTCTTGGAAGGAAAAAACGATGAGGACTGATGCTGCTATGATCAGGATGGCGCCAATTGTATCCAGTTCCTTGAGCGGTCGACGTCGTGCAGGACACAGTTGGTTGGGTTTTGGCCAGGCGATGATGAACAGTATGAGTGGGCCAATGCCAATTGGGGCACTGCAAAGGTCAGCTAGGGGTTGAGAGGCCTGTGGAAAGAAGGTGTACTTGATCCAAAAGATCCATTTCCACGATGTATGATGAGTTATTACGCCGCCAAGCACGGGGCCAAGCACACCAGCCATGGCAACAACAGCCCCGGCAATAGCACCGATTGCTTGCATCATCCCCGGCGGGCTGATTTCAGGGAGTATCACGAATGTAAGAGAATAGAGGCCTGAGCCTCCGACTCCTTGAAGCGTCCGACAAGCAATAAGCTGAGTGAGTGAGGTTGAAAACCCGCATCCGAAGGAGAAGGCGAAGAAGATCAAGAAAGCAGCAATGTAGGCATTTCTCCGGCCATAAATGTCTGCGATTCGAACAAATATGACGGCGCATCCAAGGTAGCTGAGGGTATATGCAAGAGCAACCCAGTTGATCGAGCCGAGAGATTTGAGATCAGCGCCAATTGTGTACAGAGCAGTTGCAACAATCGTCGTGTCCATCAGTGACAAGAATAATCCGAAAGAGACGCTGGGGGCAACGGTGTCAATAACACCACGACTTGGTGAATTTCTTAACTCACCTGATACAAAGACAAATGAGACGGGATGTTGGAAGAACTGGAGTCTCGACGTGATGTGATACCCTGGGCAGTTCAACGTTTGCCTCCATTGTAAAAGTCTTTCCACTTGGAGGCCTGACGGCTTCGGGGATCTTTTCCATAAGGTGCAGTGCCAAGGTATCGAACAACCCAGTTCAAAAGCGAGATTCCATTCTGGAAGATGCAACGAAGTGAAACCACAGAAGCAAATATCTATACGGAAATTGCGGCCGAGTCACACTTTACAGAGACGGCGCGGGTAAATCAAAGCCCCTGGCCATGACCTTGGATATTCTTTTACGATTTGCGAATGCGAAACGCTTTGCGCGGACACTCGTTCATCTAATCGCACAGCAGGACTAGACCCAGTGAGGATGGCGTGTCCCCAACCGAATACGAACGGCCGTCGAAAAAGGAGAAAATATATGCAGACATATCTGTGCAGTTGAAGAAAGCTGGGCCCAGCCAGCAACTGGGGGGAGGGGGGTTGAAGGAAGACTGAGGAGCGCCATAGAGCGTATGGGACTACCAAGCTTGCTGCGAAGCTCTGGTAACCTGACTGCTTCAGACTATTCATGTACACCAGTATGTGACGATAATCAAACAACCACTTCGGCTAAGTATTATTTCCGCATGATGGATCCATGGGAGCAGTGGAATACATGAAGAAGTCTTTGCCCTCCAATCATGTGCCCCATGTTTCCTTGTGGCCCCTAGACAGCCGCCCTCGACCGGTATTGTGGGAATATATATCGAGAGTCAACTTCATAGAGGGGAGGAGACAGTATACAGCTCGGTGGTCGAATATTCGCGCGTGGATGGGAGGGTTCGCGTCAATGGATCTCCCTAAACGGCCCAATCTTGTCCCGAACACTGCAGCCTGCACAGCAATCGAGCCTTAGGGAGGAATTCCAAAAGGTTGGCTCGAGTTGCTACCACCGTTAATCGAGCCCGATGGGTGGCTGAAATGTCAGGGGTTGTCCCTCCATTATCATTCGTGCCGGGTTCGAGGCAGGTTGGGAAGGTCGTCACAGTCCTGCGGCCCTCCATCAATCATCTGCAGACCAGTTCTCTGACGTTGTCCTCAAAGAGCCTCATACCATTTCAAGGCAGAGTATCTGGCTAGCCCGCAAGCCTGGCTGAATGCCGGGTACGGCGATGAAGTCGAAGTGCAGGTTGGTGATGGAGGTTGAATCGGATCTGAAAGCTCCATCGAAGTGCTCGACACGCGCCAAATTAGCGGCGTCTCGCTAATTTTAGCGTCCGAAGATCATCCCCATCCCATACCTCAAGAACATTTAACTTCACTTCTCTTCTCCTCTTTGTAAATTTTCTGATAAATTGTAATAGTAGAATGAAGCTGCTCTTCAGCAACTGATCCTCTATGACTACTTCTCGTTAAACTCCGCAGCCGTTCTAGGAACCGCTTTTCTCACCACAAGCAACTTCTCCCCAGGCCAATTCAGGGCAAGCTTTTGGACCTCAACCACGGACGAGGCATCACACACAGCTAAACGAAAACCGGCCTAGACACGAAGCTGTCATCCGGCACACAGATGACGCGACTTCAAGGTCTTAAAGACGTACCTCTTCTATTTCCTTAGTATGCCAACTTCCACCATCCGAGACGCCGAGGCGCAACATCTGCTGCAGCACGATCCAGAGGAAGGGTACGAGATGAATTCAATCAACGGAGAGCCATCGAAAATGGGGGAGGATTCGCTAGACGGGAGTCCATCGAGGAAACAGAGTGAAAATAGTGAAGATGCAGCCTCCCAAGAGGAAGGACTTGTGGTGGGAATCCAACAGACGGGAATTGTTTCTACAGACCCTGTTTATGAGGCGAAGGCGAGGGTTTTGAACGCTGCAGTACGTCCCCTTTTCCAATGCACGTGATTGTTCCACTGACTTCTTCAGATCCAAGAAATCGGTATGGGATGGTACCAATGGCAACTTTTTGTCGTCGTCGGTTTCGGCTGGGCAAACGATAATCTGTGGCCAATCGTCACCTCACTCATTTGTTCGTGTCCTCTCTACCCCTGAGCCATGCAGCTAACCTGGCCAGTGACTCCCGTTGCAAATGAATTCAAGCCACCCCATCCGCCAGTTCTTTCGCTCGCACAGAACATCGGTCTCCTTGCAGGTGCAATGTTCTGGGGCTTCGGGTGTGACATATTTGGACGAAAGCTGGCCTTCAATCTGACTCTCCTCGTCACTGCAGTTTTCGGACTGCTTGCATTCAGCTCTCCCAACTTTGCAGCAATTTGTAGCTTCTCCACACTCTGGAGCTTTGGTGTTGGCGGAAATCTTCCAGTGGATTCGGCCGTCTTTCTGGAATTTCTGCCAGGTTCACACCAATATCTCCTAACGGTCCTCTCAATCGACTGGGCAATAGCTCAAGTGGTGGCTACATTGATTGCGTGGCCACTTCTGGGTCATCTGACCTGTCAGTCAGATGAGAACTGTACACGCGGAGGGAACATGGGTTGGCGATACTTCGTTGTTGTGATGGGAGCAATCTCGATGATTGAGTTCGTCATCCGCTTTTTGTTCTTCACTGTGTACGAATCACCTAAATATTTGATGGGAAAAGGGTTGGATGAACAGGCTGTAAGGGTCGTCCATGAGGTCGCCAGACGGAACGGCAAAACTTCTACTCGTAAGTGATCTCCTCCTCTCCCCGCAAACCCCGTGCTGATACTTCGTAGTCACAATCGAAGACCTCAAATCCTGCGAGCCCCGAGGAGTCCGTCAACAAACCAATACGCGGGCAGCGCTGAAACGTAAATTGGAAAGGCTGGACCTCTCCCACGTTCGAGCTCTATTCGCAACGCGCAAACTGGCTTTCTCAACGGGCCTCATCATGGCAATCTGGGCATTGATCGGTCTCGGATATCCATTGTACAACAACTTCCTGCCTTACCTCCAGTCCCTCCGAGGCGTAAAATTTGGCGACGGCTCAACATACGTTACGTACCGCGATTCTTTGATTGTGGCTGCGGTTGGAATTCCCGGTGCACTAATCGGAGGATATTTGGTCGAGGTGCCTCGCCTCGGGCGAAAAGGAACTCTTTGTTTAGCCACGTTGATGACGGGGGGCTTTCTGTATGGCTCGACATCAGCACTGACGTCTGGAGCATTGCTTGGGTGGAACTGCGGATTCAACTTTGCTGGGAATATCATGTATTCCGTACTTTACGCCTACACACCCGAGATATTTCCAACGAAGGATAGAGGGACAGGAAACGCATTGACAGCAACATCAAATCGAATTTTTGGTATCATGGCTGTAAGTAGTTATTCCTTCGCTTGTGGCGAGATCTCTGACGCCTCGCAGCCAATCATCGCTATGTTTGCAAACCTCCGTACTGCGGCGCCAGTCTATACCAGCGGTGCTCTCTTCTTCCTGGCCGGTCTACTAGTAGCTATACTTCCATTTGAGTCACGAGGAAAGGCAAGCCTGTGAGCGATTCACATCTTGGAGCCACAATGATTGCGAAGCGAAATTTTGGAGAGAAAAACAAGGTACGCTATCATGATTCGTCCAAACCACACCAATTGAGTCATCCCTGAAGTGGTGCAATCGGTTTTATTGTACAAAAGCGCAGCTGAACACTGCCCGATATCTTTCTCTCCCCTAGAAACCGGAGTGACCAACGACACTATGAACCTCTCCGCGCGTCCACAACTTGGTCACGTCCGCCGGGATGCCGAGGCCCAAACTAGAAGGTAAAAAATAACTTTTTTTGAAGACCAAGTCCTAGTGTGAACCGAGTATTCAAATCGCGCATGCTTTAATCTGCACCAATGCACCATATCAGTAGCGCTCAATGTAACAAGCATTAAGCGGCACTGACGAATGCTTTGCCACGCTCCCTGAGATCAGATTCCGTTGACGTGTCTTTCTGGCATGGCGATATCATTTAGACGTATGTTGCGTCAACCCGTTAAATGAGCCCCCCCCAGGACAGTGCGCAGGCTAATTCATAAATCGTGGAGGCTATGGCCTATCGGTTTCGCCCATTAGTATAGCCACCGAACGTCGGTCATATATAGAGCACTCATATGTACCTAGAACGGGACAATCTAGGGTTCTGATTACAAACAGTCCGCGAAATACTTCATGCGGTCTTTTTGGAATACAAGTGGATAACGGATACGGTCCAACCAAGCTGATCTACAAAGGAAATATCTTCGAAACACGTCAGAAACTCATTCCAGACGAATTCGATGCCAATACTCACGTTGCAACCGGTTTGATTAACCACATGGCCATCTTTTCATACATCGCCTCGAAGGCCGGGTGCTCGATTATCCTCGGTAGCCGTTGTACAATTTCGTTCTTGGTCAAAAAGCCATGCTAGAAATCCTGTATCGAGAACATGCGTCGGAAGTGTGTTTACTCGACCTAGCCCACGCAAGACAATGTAGATCCCCCAAATCGTCGCCTTGGATGCAGCCAGTGTCTAGAGTAGGCTCCGGATCCACAGCCATCATCTTGCTGAATTTTGCGCAAAAGGTATCGTAACCGCCGTACTCGGAAGCAGGCGCGTCGGGATCGCTCTGGCTTGCTGGCAATCGACGAAGAGATTCTGGGACAATCATCTGAAGGCCTTTATTTGCTGCGTCGTGCTCGATGTGGTTCTGATGAAGTTTCGCGACTCTAACCTCTGTCACGTATTCACTGAAGCTTGTCAGAAAGCCTCCAGCTGAAAGCTCAATCATACTCCCCGTTGCACTTGAACGTATCAGACAACTCCCTGGGCGCTGCCGGTAGTAACCGCACCATTATAAATGTTCTTTTGGCAAAACTTTGCGGTGACAACAAGACGACTTGCGCAAGTTTGGTGGAATACGGGAGGCAAATAATGCTCGGAGAAGAACATTGATGATTGTTGAAGGACGAAAGCGAAGAGTGCGATGGAAAATAAGTCGCTCAAACTAGGAAGCTAGGTAGGCTATCAATGTAGGGAAAAGCGCATGTAGCTCACTAGTTAGAGGAAGGCGCGGCATTCTCGCCACTCCTCAAGGCTCGAGCTTCCACACAAAACTGTTCTACGCTAGGACTGTGCTTAGGTTTCTCATTTGAAGCCGAAGGAAGCATCGTGCCCAATCCTCCCCTTCGCATGGCACAATCTCTCAGCACCCGGCAACCCGTCTTTCCTTTCTGCGCTCCTTCAACTCCATCTCACATCCACCCGTGCCCTTATCCAAGGTCGTCTTCCGAGCCGAGTACTTAAGCGAAGCTCTCAAAGGCTCACGAGCTTCAGCAATACCCCAAATTGAAGTCCGATATTCTGACCAATCCGCCCCATAAGTTAACCTAGCAGAATAGCAATGGGCCCCACTGCGTTGCCCCTCCGACCCCCTATTTATCCGTCCTCAGCCAACCCGCCTGAGCCCCTTGCTCCCAGCCACGTCTAGTTATATACTCGCGTACTCGTATTCATATTCATCCACCCCGAATTATATCAAATTCTCGCCTCGATACGAGGCAAGCTCCAGTCACCTTCCAAATGCATCCTAATCCCACCTTCGGTCCCTTCTTTCTATGAGTGTTGTTCAGGAACATATGACGGGTACGGGATTAAGGGGAGGAGAAGGAAAATTTGTTGTATGTCGGCCTGGTATTCTGGAATTATTCTTTGGTGAGTGGTTCAGGCGCTAGGTAAGGACAGTGAAGTGCATTGTAGGGAGTAAATTGACAAATTTGCGCTGTGTAGAAAGCATTTCGAATAAAAGCCTGACCGCACTTCTTCCTGTTTCGCAATTCGTAAAACACTTCGAAGTGCTATTTCAGTACTCTCTCTCAACTTGCTCTCATATCCTGAAGTTGAAGAGAATCGGGCGATTGTCCCAGTTTGATAATCCATGTTCAGTGTGGGCTCCGATAAATTATCAATCGGGATTATCGATTAGTAATCGTTATCGGCTAAGCGATCGATAAACGATCAATATTAATAATTATCATTAATAAAAGTGGGCCCAGCCATTAAACGAGCCCCATTACGGCTTTCTAGTTCAATTATAAACCGATTAGTATTAAGATTAGTATAAAAGTATACTATTATTACTATACTATTAGACTTTTTAACTTTTTATTTAATAGTCTATTATATAACGTAGTAGCTAGTATCTAATCCAGTTATTAATAATTCCATTAATAAAAGTGGGCCCAGCCAGCCATTAAGCGAGCCCCATTACCTCGATAATCATTAATAAAAGTGGGCCCAGCCAGCCCTTAAGCGAGCCCCATCGCCTCAATAATGCCATTAATAAAAGTGGGCCCAGCCAGCCAGTGAGCCCCATTATATAAACATCTCGCTTTCTAGTTCAATTATAAACCAATTAGTATTAAGATTAGTATAAAAGTAGACTATTATTACTATACTATTAGACTTTTTAACTTTCTATTTAATAGTCTATTATATAACGTAGACTAGCTAGTATTTAATCCAGTTATTAATAATTCCATTAATAAAAGTGGGCCCAGCCAGCCATTAAGCGAGCCCCCCATTACCTCGATAATCATTAATAAAAGTGGGCCCAGCCAGCCCTTAAGCGAGCCCCATCGCCTCAATAATGCCATTAATAAAAGTGGGCCCAGCCAGCCAGTGAGCCCCATTATATAAACATCTCGCTTTCTAGTTCAATTATAAACCAATTAGTATTAAGATTAGTATAAAAGTAGACTATTATTACTATACTATTAGACTTTTTAACTTTCTATTTAATAGTCTATTATATAACGTAGACTAGCTAGTATTTAATCCAGTTATTAATAATTCCATTAATAAAAGTGGGCCCAGCCAGCCATTAAGCGAGCCCCATTACCTTAATAATTATTAATAAAAGTGGGCCCAGCCAGCCCTTAAGCGAGCCCCATTACCTCGATAATTATTAATAAAAGTGGGCCCAGCTAGCCATTAAGCGAGCCCTATTACCTCGATAATTATTAATAAAAGTGGGCCTAGCCAGCCATTAAGCGAGCCCTATTACCTCGATAATTATTAATAAAAGTGGGCCTAGCTATTAAACGAGCCCTATTATGGCTTTCTAGTTTAATTATAAACCAATTAGTATTAAAATTAGTATAAAAGTATATTATTATTACTATATTATTAGATTTTTTAACTTTTTATTTAATAGTTTATTATATAATATAAACTAGCTAGTATCTAATTTAGTTATTAATAATTCTATTAATAAAAGTAGGCCCAGCTAGCCCTTAAGCGAGCCCTATTACCTTAATAATTATTAATAAAAGTGGGTCTAGCTAGCTATTAAGTAAGTTCTATTATATAAATATCTCGCTTTCTAGTTTAATTATAAACTAATTAGTATAAAGATTAGTATAAAAGTAAACTATTATAAATATACTATTATATTTTCTATTTAATAATCTATTATATAATATAGACTAGCTAGTATTTAATACGTAATACTAAGATTTATATTACTATTTCTTCTAAAAAAGATTAAAATTTTTATACTTTTTTTTATTCTCTTTTTAATATATAATAATACTTTATCTTTTATTATTTAAATATAGTTTCTAAATCTGCCTTATTAATCTATTAAGCCTTTACTAATATAGACTTAACTTAATTCAAATCTAATTCCAAATAAAAAGAACTTATAAGAGCTATTTAAACTTATATTTATTTCGGGTATCTAGATATAAGAGAACTATTTAAATATTACTATTATCTTTTTTATAAAAAGAAAAATCTATTAAATATTTATTTGACTTTAGTCTCTACTAATTAATATAATTATCTCAAGTTAATATATAATATTACTATTAAAAGTAAATCGGAAATTAGTTTACTTTAATTAAAAGTAATTAACTAGCTATAATAGCTTTACTTATAAGTAAAGTTATCTGGCTAAATAACTAAAATTAATATATATATCTTTTAATAATATTTTAATTAGATAATAATTTATAAAACTTTAATTTTATTAATTATTATTTATAATTTACCTTTTTAAGTAATTAAATAGCCCGAATTTTATATCTTTTATTAAGTACTTAATCCAGAATCTTAGTTCTTTCTTTCTATAACTTACTTTTATATAAGAAAAAAACTTAGAAAATACTAGATTAGCTTAAAGAATATTATATAATAAAAACTCTAGTCTATAATTTCAAGTATTTATTTTGCTTTTAATATTTGAACTTCTTTATAAAAATATCTTCTTTTAGATATTATTATATATTTTATTAAATAATAAAATAAGAATTATATAAAGGCCCTTCTAGTTCTTTATATAATACTAGATTATTTAGGAAAAAACTAATTTACGGTTTTATAATCTATATTTTAAAACTATAATATTATTAAATAACTTAAAGCTATTATTAATAATAATACTAATATAAATAATATATTATATTAAGCTATTTAGGCTTATTTACTAAGGAAAGAAGAATTAGAATAAAATACTTTATAATAGTAGATTTATTATTTAGGATATATTATTAATTTTTCTATATAAGCCTTTTTATTTTATAATATTTTTATAAATAGAGAATTAGAGGCACTTAATAAGTAAGAGAACTTAAGAGATTTAAAAGCTTTATTAAATAATAAGAAAAAACAAATGAAATTTCGATTTTTAGAACTATTAGGCTAGCTTTATAATATTATTATATATATTTATTACTTTTCTAGTTAGATTACTAGATTTAAAGCTCTTATTAGAAGAATAATTTCTTTTAATAATTAGATATAATAAAATAGCTAGTATATAATACTTAATATTACTTTTTAGTAATATACTTATCTTAATACTTATTATAAGAAATATCTTATAGATCTAAAATTAGATTACCTTAGTTTAGAAAACTAGAAAAGGCTTTAAATAATTTCTACTTTTCTTAAACTATTCTATAGAGCTACTTTTAAGACTTAAGGAAATACTATAATTATTAATTAGGTGTTTTTTATAATAGATATTTTAATTCGAGTATTTAATAAATTACTAGTAAATAATAATTTTTATACTAATCTTTATATTAATCTTTATATTAATTTTTATTATTTAAATTAATAATACTAATTATAGTATAATAGAATATATATATAAATAATAAAGACTTTTATATTTAAATTCGAAAAAAGTAAAAGGTCTTTAATATATATTATTACAAGTCTAATAATATGCCTCTTTATATTATTATTCTTATACTTTATCTAAATTATTATATAAAATATATTAGGGCTAATTAGAAAAAAAGATAGGTTTAGCCTATCTTAACTAAAATTAAAAAGCTTTAAGAGAAATATTAAAATTAGATATCTGTTTTTAATAATTCGGTACTAGTTAAGGAAATTAAATAGCTAGTAAAGAAAGAACTAGATAATTTTAATAAAATTATTTAGATATTAGGGAAATATATATAGCTAGTAAATTAAGATAAATACGAGAATTATTATTAGAAGAAGCCATATAATATTAAGGATTTATTTATACTTTAATAATAGTATTAAGATATATAAAAAAGGTATTAGCTAAAGCTCTTATTTATAGTAATTAATATTCTCTTAATTCTAGTAATAAGTACTAAAATAAAATAAATCTTTTTAGATACTTGCTATATAATATTATAGAATAAGACCTAAATAATAACTAAGATTTTAGAGATAATAAAATACTTAAAATATTAGAAAAGAAATAGAATTTTAAGTATTTTTATTAATACTAGTAAGAAATAATAAAATTAGTATAAAAATTAGTATAATTATAATTATTTTTTTTATAATTTCTAATTTCTAATATCTTAAAAACATAGTACCTAGCTAACTATTACTTTTACTAAAGTTTTTCAAATATTATTAAGTAGCTATAATGTTTTTTATAACTTATAACTTAAAATTAGATAAGAAAATATATTAGTATAAGCTATTTTTTAGCTTCTTTCTAGTATATACTAGTAATATTACTACTTTATAGCCTTTTCGAGATTTAGTAAAGAAATAAAAGCTAGTAATATTTAACTTAGCCTTAGATTCTAATTACTAAATAATAGAACTAGGAAAATTAACTTATTTATTATTTCCCTATATCTAACTAGTCAAGTTTCTCTAAATAGCCTTTTTACCTAGTATAAAGAATTTAGTAGAACTAATAAGTATAATATAATTATTATATAATAATTAGTAATTAATATAAAAATAAGTAAAATTTATATTTATTATATAATAATCTAATTTTATAAAATAAGGATCTTTTCTTTTTTTACTAAGTTTTCTATTATATTATAAACTTAATATATTTATATTTATATTTTAGTTAGTTTTATACTAATTTTTATACTAATCCAAAAAAAGATTATATATCTTAGCTAAAGCTTTTTATATATTATTAGCCTTTTCTTTTATTTTATTCTCTAAAACTTATTTAATCTCTTTTTTTTAATTAAGCTTTTCCTTAGTTTTCTATATTTCCTTAAACTATATATTATTTTCGGAATTATATTTAATCTCTTTTTATACTAGGTTATTATTATCCCAAGCTATATATAAGTTACTATACTTATTATAGCTAAGTAATTATTTAATTACTTTCTAATTCTTTTTTTATTATTTTCTAAAACCAGATTAGTATAAAAATTAGTATAGGAATATTCTAAAAATACCTCCTTAATTTAATACTTATAATAGACTCCTATATTATTTCCTATTATCTTAATAATAAAATACTCTTATATATTACTAAGCTTATTACTTTATATTTTACTATTATAATTATATCTTAATTTACTACTTTTGCTTTTTTAATCTTAGTATAAATAAAGTCTTTTATAAGAGCTTTATTATACTTATATACTTTTATAATATTTGGGTTTTAAGACAAATCTATTAATACTTTTCTCTTATAAATAATAATATAAATAGATCTAATAAAAGAGGCTAGTTAAGATATTATATTAATATAGCTATTATTCTATAATATTATAATTAGTATAAAAATTAATATAATATAAATATAGATTTATTTTAGGCTCTAGGAATAATTTAATAATAATTACTAATATTTTATAATTACTAATATATTTAGTATACTAATTATAGTCTATTACTATAGAATATATTATAAGAATAATCTATATAGAGATTAGTAAATTAATTAGTATATTAAAATACTAATTTATAGATTATAATATAAAGTTATATAATAGTATAATTAAATAATTAAAAAGAAATCGAAAGGTAAATAAGGTAAGATAAAATAAAATTAACTTTATAATATAAAATAATTTACTTTTAAGATATATGAAATTTTTTTTAAGCTATTATCTTATTCTTTTCTATTATTTTACCTTAGCTAATACTTTTCCTTTAACTATATTACTTTAATCCCTTAATTAATTCCTTCTATAGTATATTTCTTAATTTATATTAATTACTATACTAATTAAGATATAGTAATTATAATCTCTAGTTAATTATTTAATTATAGTATAAACCAAGTAAACTAATAGCAAGTATATTACTTTTAAGAAGGCTCTTATAGGTAAGGCTCTAAGAAAAACACTTGATAAAAAAGGCTATATTCCTGCTATTATATAAAAGAAAAGAAAATATAGGTTTAGATCTAGTAATTAATTAATTAGTAAAAATATTAGTATATCTACTAACTAGATTTATAGCTAAGGCCCTTTAAGAAATCAGAAAATATTAGAAAAATACTAATTTATTAATTCTAAAGGTATTATTTTATTAATTAATAAAGGAGATTTTGGCTTAGAAAAGTAAATAAAATATATATATTTAAACTTTGGCTTTATATATTTTATAAGAGTCTATAGAAGCGCTTTTTATTATAGAGTTTGAGTATAAGTCATTTTTCTTAATTATATTAATTTTTATATTAATCTAATTCTAGTAATAAATCTTATAGCTATTTATATAAAGCGGGTTATTATCTAGAAAAAGAATATAAAGCTAGTTTAATAAATAAGATTAGGAATAATAGGTATTAGTAAGATTAGCAAATACCTTATAGTAATACTATAGGATAGTTAGTTTACTTGGGTTACTAGTAAAGTAACTAGGTTACGTATTAGGAAATTAATCTTTATATCTAAGGCAAAGCAGTTAGCTAGCTATTAGATTAATAAAGTAATAACTCAAATTATTACTTTTTTAATATATCTCAAATTAGTTATATTCTTTAAAGAACTAGTATAAAGATTAATTAATTAATTAATTAATTAGAATAGAGAGCAGGAGGGGCAGATTCTGCCGGGCCCCTTACCGCCTAGAACGATAATTATCGCTAATTATTAATAATTATCGATTATCGACAAATTAGCGCGATTATCTAATCATTGCTTATTGAGCTTATCGGAGCCCACACTGTCCATGTTTAATCATTCATAAAGTTATGACGCGAACTTCACAAGCTCTGCTCCAGTGAAATCCCACAGTTTCTTACCCAAACCCAAATCCTGAGCATACTCTGAGCCGGGCACTTCTACCGCTACAGGATTGTAATACTTCCCAGTTTCTGCTTTTTTGGAAGTCGCGGCCCATAGTTGGTTCAGTGTTCCCTGTTGAACATTGAGTGAATATAACCCCGTCCACTGTGAGAATGTCAAGTTAGTCCATCGCGCGAGCAAACTTGGCAGTCACGGGATACCCAAGAGGAAGAAATAAGGACTGAAGTAGTATCTGACCTGCACAAAAGTAACGACCGGGGCGGCAAAAGGATAAGATTCCTTCAACCCACGACTCAAGCCAGTTTTCACACTGCCTGGATGTACGGAAACACAGCGTATCGCTGGATACCGACGGGAGAGCTCGATGGAATAGAGAATATTCGCAAGCTTAGATTGGCCATAACGCTAGCGAGTGGGGAGATTCCTCTGTTCTGATTGGACAGTCTCCAGTTGTAAACCGCCCTTTGGAGCCCACAGGTGTCCAACTGAACTGAGGGTAATAATACGCACATCCGCATTCACTTCTTCGGCAGTTGATAGGAGTTTGGGGAGCAGAAGACTGGTAAGGAGAGCATGTCCCATATGGTTGGTGCTAAATTGAATTTCGTAGCCATCTTTAGTGGTACCAGGCGGTGTCATCATTATGCCAGCATTATTCATGAGGATGTCAAGCCGACTGACGGAAGAATTGACAACCTTTGCTGCCTCGACAATAGAAGCAAAGGATGTCAGATCCAGTTGCAAAAAAGTTATGTTTGCCTTTGGTACGACCTCTTTTATGTTGTGGATTGCAGCTTGTCCCTTGTCTGGGCTCCGTGCAGCCAGGAATATCTGACTTGGGTTATGCTTTGCTAGTTGAAGGACTGATTCTTGTCCAAGGCCGGAGTTTCCTATATTCATTCGAATCAGTTAGAGCAAGGAGTTCCCAATAGGTTCGAATTACCTCCAGTAACCAGAATTACCTTCCCCGAGAGGTCGGGTATGTCGTCATCGGGGCGAAATCCACTATCAGCGAATCCAAAGACCATGCTGTTCTACGTCTTTATAGTTGCTAAATCGAGTGAGTCATTGGATTTGTTGCGGTTCAAATGAACATTTACAGTACAACCAAACTATAAAAGTGCTGAGGCGGATGCTCCCTTGAGGTAGATGTCGAAGCGGTGTGGAGTGGAACATTCCGATTTAAACCTCAGGCTGAATATTTCAAAATAGACTGGAGTGAAGTGGAAGTGGCCCCACTATTTTGTGGCGCCGCCACCGGGAGATCTCCTTTCCCCAGACAACGACACCAAACCAGGGCCGAGTTAGGCCGACTTCCCTCTAAGGGATAGGGACTATCCTTAACCACCCCGCCCTATACTATGTACCAGGGTAAATTTGTCATTTCCTCAATCCGGCCTCAATCAGCACTTGCTCAACACCCGAAAGTCGAATCTGGTATAGCAAAACATATATCGAGTACTTTTCGTGTTATTTAGGGGTAAGCTACCTAAGCGAGGACCCTAACTCGTAAAGTCCCCAAAGCCCCTGCACACAGACAGGTCTTCCCGAAAGAGCGATCAATAGACTTTCCAGACGGAGATCAGATCTTCCACGGGCGCAGGTCTAGTTCGTTCATACTGGTATCGATGGTATCATTCATCCGATTATTTATCCGCCAGTCAGTGTCTTCTCCATCGCATAGTTCTACAAAACGCGAATTTGGTAGGTTGATGCAAGACGAGTTTCGAGTTGCGACCACTCCCCACCATCTCACCTCCCTCGCTTGTATAAATACGATCTCCCCTCATCACGGGAATAAATGGTTCTCATCCGCCACAGGTTTGGTGGATGAGATGAACTGTCTTCCGGAGTCACGCATGACCCATCAGACCATGCGTTAATGACAAGTTGCAAAGGGGATAAATTATATTTCATATTCGATTCTTCTTCCCTCTGTGCTCTGATCGACATTACATTGCATCCAATTTACCCAAACTTTCTGCGAAAGCCAAGCAAAAAGAGCCCATGTATTCCGTGGTTCTCCTTACGTGTCTCGCTCTTGCACCAACTCAATACTGCCGCAAAGAATGCCGTATGTTCCCTTTCGTCCCTCCTCTTCTTCGGCACCGCAACGGTAAGCTAACAAACGTAGTTCTCATGGGTTCCGTCCATATTTCCCAGCACTGACTCGGCTTGCATCACGGATGAAACTCCCAGTAAGAAGTGGGCCTACTTCGGTGCTCTCGCCGCTCTCACCGGAACGAATCCTCAGCCTCCTTCAAATAGTACAAATGGGACCTTCACATTTGGTAACAATGTGACGGCGACTGCACAGCTGAGCAAAGCCACGTTCGTCAGAAGTGTGTGAAGTATTGCGTCGAATCCGCTATGGCCTATGATGTTGGTGGCTGCATTATTTGTATCATAGAACCTGCCCACAAGGATATTGAAGCACACTCCTATGTGGATAGGTCGGTAGAGCGGGACATCATGTAATTAAATAAAGGTTCAGCGCTGCGCGATGGATATTACAGGTGCCATTTGACATAAAACAAATTTTGTGTCGAGGATCTCGATCAGCGAGTAGTTAAAATTGCAGACCCGAATTTGCTAGGAAGACTCCTCGTTAGAGGACTAGAGGTCGACGCAACTTTTCACCCTCTTTCCACCCAAACCATCCCATTCATCCATTTATCCCGCCACCCACAGCCGCCGCACAGTTTTTGAAGGATGTGGTAATCTTCAGTGCTGACGTTAGGGATGACGATCAATTCCAAAGGCTTTGAGTGCTTTCCCAACAGCACTGAATTTGTGATCCTGCCCTGATCCTCTTCATCCATGCTGCTGAGGTTCAAATACCTGATTCGAGATCTGTAAGTATTGGTGTGGCGGTTCATAGGAGAAACAGAGGCCAGTCTTCGTCGTAGATTGCAAGTAGCAATGGCGTCTCTCATAGGGCCTAAGGTGAGCTCGTGCCCAAGCGCGTCTTTCGAAGTTCGGGCATCATGCAGGGAACGACGAGTGGTAGAGAAATCAAATTCAAAATTTGGCCCCATGATGCTTGCCTCGACTTGGTCCATGGTGAGCCCATGCCCCACACTCAGCTCTTCCAAATGTCGACAAAGCTTTTGGAGTTGAGGAACATGATTCGCAGTCATATTTGAGCTGCTGAGATTCAAAGAACGAAGGGTCGGAGGAAAACCGTCAAGTATGGTTGTTGTGTCTTGCTGAGTGAACCTTACACCTGTCGCGTCGAACACAACCAATGAGTTTTTGACTGCCGTATGAGTCGCGAGGAAATGTGCTAGCATAGAAGTGTCATTATCCTGACAATTGGTGATACGCAAGAACTGTAATTTCGCATCAGGATTGATCGCTAGCAACGACTGCGGATTGACGGAGGTGTATGCTAGGTCGAGAGCTTGAAGTTTTGGAAATCGTGGAAGAACATTGCTGAAGATATCGGTGTCAACAAAGCTGACACGGTCCGCAAGGTTCCACAACTGGATGAAGTCGGAGTTGCTCCTACAAGTCAGGGAACGGATGTTAGAGAATGTATCCGGACCGACAGACTCCATAGTCCGAAGAACATCGGACAGATAGGTCGGATGGGTTTTGGGACAAGTATCTGCAATGGTCAATGTCTCCAAGTCTGGCATCCCGAAAAATATTTTCTGGATAGCTTGGTCACTGAGCTTCTTCATCTCGCCGAGCTGTAAATGTAGGGATCTCAAACGGAGAAAGAGAAGCAAGGTTCGCGGAACAAGCCAAGGCCGACCAGAGTTGAGAAACCCCGTGAGATCAAGTGTGCGGATCAGAGGTGCGAGGCTTGGGTTTGAGTCTATGGAGCGAAGAAGTTGAAAGTTTGGTCCTTCAGCAGCGAGTCTTTCTTGGACCACCTTGATATCTCGATAGAACAGTGGGAGAGCGACATCGTACATACGACGAGATAGCTGAAGGCAAGGTAACATAGAGAAAGTTGCTTGGGTTGTATTTGGGGAAGCTGACCGGCGGTTAGATTCGAGCAATTGGCTGAAATGCATATTCTTACACGGCAACTCGTCAAACATGGACCATTGTCTAATTCCCGAGACCGGTAGGACCAAGAAGTCAAGTATTCTAGAAAGCAATTCATTCGGAAGCTGCTCCAATGGCGAGTTGCCAGGAGGGTACGGAGCTTTCCCCAGCACAGCTGAAACCCAGTCTGTAAAGTGTTGCATACTTTAATTGAGTTTGGGATGTGGAAGTAAAAGACAGCAAACGTATGGCTCTGCAGAAGCTTCCTGGTCGCCATTAAAAAGTACAAGCTTCCACAGGAGTCTGCGCGAGCTATTTATCATCTTGATTTCCATTATACTTCATAGACGCTCGATATAGGTAAGTGGCCAAAAATGTGATATTCGATGATTCCTGACCTGCCATTAATCACGACATAGACTTGTCGTGTTGCACTTAGCATCATCGCTTGACTCGCCAAGCAACAAATATCCAATCGCCTAGAATTTTTATAAATCGTGCATTCACCCTGACTAAAAACAATGTCCTGTGCCATGAAAATTTAATAATAGCACCCCGTGGCTCAGCAGCAACTTGTCAAGTTCTTGGTCGGAGAGCCGTTTTACGTAACTGGGCACAATCTGGGGAGAGCGGGGTTGCGCGAAAATGCCTCCGAGCCAAGGATCTCCACCCGCCAAGAATCGTGATGCCAGTGCACGTGAAGTATGAAATACATCCCAAGATATTCAGCGGACTTCGAAAATACGCCACAACCGAAATCACGGAAAAATCTCTTCGGATCCTGACCAATATACGAACGAAAACCTTCACTGGAGAATGCCTCGACCAAGAGCGCCGAGGAGATGGAGTTAGTCTTCGTATTTCCTCTTGCAAATGGCTGTCCAGCTGCAAGAATCTATAGAATCTGGGTCCAACCGCATCGGTGGATGGACCATAATTACCCGCAAAGGTAGCTAAGAGTTATTGAGACCCACGGGGAATCAAGCCTTCCGTCGTCGCTTCGCCATGCTGCCAGTGTTACCAGCGTGGCTTTCACCGTCTCCGGCCAGTTCATCGACCTCATCGTCATCCCCAACCCCCCTCGCCATGCTGCTTTCCCTCATCTCCTCACTCCGCCGTTCGGCACTCCGCAGACTGCCCACGACCTTCTCGACGTCTGTAAACATTGCCCGTGTATCCTTGATCACCCCGTCCTCGTCTATTTCGTAACCGACACTATCACCTTTGCCCTTCCCGATGCCTTGCCATCTCTTTCCAAAACCTCGGTCAGGGTCAGGGTTGAACATGACTGCATTCGCAAAAATGCGCATCAATTCCTTTTCCAGTTGTGCGTAATTGATGATCCCTTTGGGTGGAATGAGGTCTTCAGAGATGGGTAGCCAAATGTTCGATGCGTTAGGGTTCATATCTTCAGGAGCCGCAGCGGTGGCGGCCCGAGAACCATGAAGAATTGCACCACGAATGCTCTTCAAGTCTTGGGGGCGAAGAATGATATTTGTGTAACCAGGGGCATCACGTTCTTTGACAGGTGCTGCGAACGTACTAGCATTTCGGTGACCGGAGATAGATTCCAGTGCAGATGCGGAGATCTTGGGGAATGCCTTAGTCCACATAACATGACCAGGGGGACCGGCCGAACGAGCTTCAAAAGGTATACTGGAGGCTCGTTTGCGTTTCGTCGGGTGTCGAGGGGATGGGCCAGACCGTGAAGGCAGTGGAAGGTGTGTAGAAGATTCATCAGCAGTGGTATCACCAGCATCGTCAACACCGAGAGGCGTCGCAACTTCTTCCTTCACGTGACGGCTTGCGACATCATTGTCCAAAGACAGCTCATCCTCGTCAGCATGAGACAAGACCGACTGGCTTCTGTAAGACCCAGCAATAACTGATGAGGCTGTACTTCCTGCTCTCGTGGGTTGTACGCCGCGTTTAGGCGCCTTGGTAGGCTTGGGCTGATCCGACGTCTTCATTTGCTTCTTTCCGGATTTCTTCAAAGTCTCAGGTGCGTCTTTTGGGCGGAGAATAGGGCTGAGTGGTTCCATCGCAGGTGGAGACAATGACATGGTAGATCTAGGAGTCGTCCCAGCTACCTTGGGTGTCCATCTCGTTCCACTACCAGTCAATGGAACGAGGCCTCCTTGGGATAACGGGGTATATGGGAGACTTGGACGTAGTCTTGGTGTTTGATTCTGACTTGTGGTCTGGGGCCGTGGGCCTTGACTGCCATTATAGGGAGATGTATAATGTCTATTCTCTGGTTGAATGAGATCAGGGCGAGGAGGATATGGAGGTCGTTGGGTTGGAGGATATGGGTATTGCTGAGGCGAACCTTGGTAGGGGTGCACATATTGCTGCGGCCATTGGGCTGGGCCATTAGCGGGAGGGGCACGATGTTGTTGAGGTGGATATGGTGGTTGGTAACCTGCTGGGTGAGGGCCCAGTTGTTGCATCGTAGGGGGCCCAGAAGGAGGTGCACGGAATTGCTGCCCAGCAACATCGGCAAGAGCATCGAGAGGCATCGCGGCATTGGTGGAAGATCTTCCAATAGCATTCGGTGGAGGGACCAAGATGCCGTGTGGGGATGAGGGCATATGAGGATGCGGTGGGGGTATGCCATGAGGGCCGGAGAAAGAGCTTCTGAGTGGAGCTGGGTAGCCCTGAAGAGGGTGTTGAGAAGAATTGAATTGGGGATATGGAGCACCAACTGGGTATGGAAGGGCTTGATTTGGCGGCCCGTAAGGGGGTTCCCATTGCAATGGCCTAGGCTGCTGTGGCCCCGGTTGAAGCGGGGATGGACCGTGAGGACCAATATTTGCAGGTGGTGGATTCGGTGCTGGAGGTTCATTTCCAGTTCGAGGTGGCTCAAGTATCTTCGGCGAGGATGGGAGACCTTCCTGCTTGTTGGTAAGGTCTGTGATGGCACGTGGCTCTGCTTGTATGTCGAGATTTGGTGCCGGGGCGGGAGGTGGAACTGGCTCCTTTGTGACTTCTGCTTGATGCTCTTCAACAAGAGAGGCTGTAGGCGTCTCTGGTGGCAGTGGTTCCGGTGGCGCACCATTCGTCTTCGGTCGTAGGAGTTCCGTAGGAGCAGTGATGTTCTTGTTTGCCAAAGCCTGATCTTCGTTCAAGATTCGCTCGTCCCACTCGCCTCTCTCGATCTCTCCCAGTTCTCCTTGCACCTCTGCATATCTTCTCTCATCCTCTTGGATTGCCCTGACCATGTAGTCTCGGTATCGTGCATATAATCGGTCCACCAGCAACGGGAGCTTGTCTCGATATTCCTGCGCATCCTTGAAAGACGGCAGGGGTGGACTCTGGAGTTTTCGCTTCTTGGATGCGGCTTGGCCAGCATCTTCGTGCCCATCCTGCTCTTCCGCCTTCAACTCATCCCGTAGAAGCTGGAGATACAATTGCCGCAGAGCACCAGAGCTCAACCTTTGCGCATCGTAGGTGGGTCCATCCTTGATCAGTGAATTGTTTGTGAGGAGATCGGAAATTCGCGTGAAGGCTTGGTCTTCAGTGCCGTATGCGACAAGAGACTGGAACAGCAATAGACATTCGAGTGGCGTGTAATCCGTCCCGAAGCTATTCATACCCTCCGTGAGTCCCCGGATTCCGCCTCGCCAGCGATCGAGAGGACTGGCGAAGCTATCGAGGAGAATGGGAGCCACGGTGGTCTATATAGTGAGGTTAGGAGACGAGTCCAGGAGGGAGGGGGATTGGCGGAGCCTTGCCTTGAAGGAGCTCTTGGACACTTGAGCTCTTTCGTGGGCGATTTGATGTGGCTCATGGGGGGTCGCGTGTGGTTGTTGACTTGGTGTCGCAAAGATGTTGATGTCTTCGCGGAAAATGGTGTTTGTCGACAAATTTGGACTACGGGAGCCAAGTCGGAACTGCGGACGTGGGTTGGCATTTAGCCCGGATCAGGAGCAGGAGCAGGACCGACTAGGACCCGATACAGTATCGAAATCGTACACGATTATTTTTGCTATATTCATCGAAACACGTATATTCACATCCACACGGGCGTCTCATAAAAGCCACTCTCAATTTTCATTCTCCAAGCCCATCAGCCTCAACTCTAATAATTTCTAAGACCAAGATACGGTGGCCGACTTCTACTTGCAGCCACTCCAGAGGACCAGAACAACGGGTACTTGTACAGAAATCGTTCACCGGACCGAACAGGGGGACCAGCCAGTCGTGGAAGCGGAGCTGCCCCTCCAGTCCTCCTCTCCCGGATAAATTTACTGCTCTCCAAAGAACTCCGAACTTGGGTATTAACAGCAGTTATGCTGGCATCTTTTTATTTTGATTTTTGATTTCGATTTTGATTTCGATTTTGATTTTCCTTACCCCTTCCCCTTCAGTCTCGACGCTACGCATCCCCATCCGAACCCTCATCCCCCATGGACTTTCGTACAGTACCACTCTCCAAGGAACATCCAAACTTGGGTATTCACAGCAGCAATCCTGGCTTCTTTTTATTTTTATTTTTATTTTTATTTTTATTTTTATTTTTATCTTCCTTACCCCTTCCCCTTCAGTCTCGACGATACGCATCCCCATCCGAGCCATCTCAAATTCTCAACCATGCTGCGGCCGTCCCAGCGTCATGCCTCACATTTGAGGCCCCAAATTGATCGCCATGGCTAGACTCAGTCCCGTGCTTCAAGATTGCGAGCATGGGGCTGCTTTTGATTGCAGCTGCCTCTCCCTCCTGACGACTGGCTGAACTCGCGCATTAACTTCAGTCATCCCCATGATACCTGACGAGTCGACGACTGATCATGCTGCATGACATTCTGCTGCTCTGCCCAGCCTGACCTCCCCCTCCCTTTTCAGGGACCGGCCAACCCCAACTTGCCCCAAGAGAACTCAGGAGTCAGAACCCAGAACCCAGAACCCAGAACAGAAAGAAGCCACGAGAGAAGCCACGAGAGAAGCCACGATCCGAGACACCAAAGCTAGCCCCGAGCCCGAACCCCCTATTATTGCCAATTTGGAGCCAGAGATCTGCATATCTTATTTACAGGAACACCTCATACACCTCTTACACCTCTTGCACCTCTTGCACCTCTTCACAAGCAACTCCTCTCTACCTACGGACCTGTCCTCTGCATACAGAAACACTACCTATTCTCTCTTTATATCTCAACATGTCCGACGACGAGCTCGACCAAGAATGGAAGCCTTCGAAGGCCAGACCGCAGTCTACCATGGCTCGATCCTTTTCTCTGGCATTGAATGATCTATTCAAGATCGACAACAGTCTAGCAGACCTCGATGCCGCTGTATCGGAGAAGTATGACCCTGTCTTCCCCCGAGATCACTGTCTGACCGCGACCTAGAAAACGAGCAGTCTCCAACCAAACCTCTGAGCTCGAGGCCCTCGAAGCACGCCTGCGCGCCACCGAAGAGCGTTTGAAGAAAGCAGCCAGCACTGGAGTCAGCCCAGCCAAGTCATCATCCTCCGGCAGATCGAGCCCGCGATCACGTCCAGCCCTTGGGGGGGACACCTTTGCTCCAAGCCCAACGAAAGAAGCAAGTCCCACAAGCCCCCTTTCTTCCGAGTTCAGACACCCATCACGGCCCAATACATCAGAACGACCCGCATCTGGGAGAGGAGGTAGACCGACGTCGGGATGGAAGCAAGAGGCGCATCCCGCATACACGGCCCCTCCCATGCCAGGAGCTATGCCCCCGACTCCAAATGACACTCCAAGTGCGAGCGAAGGTGAATCCGATTCCGACTACGTGGTCATTGGACAAGAACGGAAGAGTGCTGACGTTGGGGAAGATGGAGATATGCCTCCGCCGCCGCCACCGCCGCAGAAGTGAAGTAATGACACCATGATGCTCGAGGCGGGATATTTAATGGTTGCATCCGTACATTGGCGTACACGGCGCATTGGGTTTTGCACATCATTCGCTCGTTGGATACCGTTTGAGCTAGCATTGTATATACCACTGATGATTGCAATAGACGATTTCGACTTTGTCTCGGCTGCTGGTCTGCTGCAACGTTTCCATTCGTCCGATTGTTCTCATCCAGGAGAGCGTGCCATCCCGATCGAACCTCCGAACCTCCGAACCTCCGAACCTCCTACATCCTCACACCATGCCGTCTTTACTCGTCCACGAAGACTGTTGGCCCGATGCACTGCTTCTGGCCTGAACAGCAGCTCGGTTACCATGACGATCATGTGCCGTTGGCCTGTAACATATCAGACGCGGGGAAGCTACTCCTATTCGGAGCCACAGCATTGGATACTCAAACCGGGTGTTCTTCACGGCTTTCAGTGAGAATATTGTTGGTGTTGAGACGCGGATCTAAACTTCGTATTTTGGAGTTTTCTGCTCTTTTCGGCAAACCGTGTCTTGACGTCCTACAAATTGATCCGTCTGGTTCCTACGGCCTTGGCAAAATCACTACACGCGCTCATCATCCCTGCCTCTATCTCAATGGAATGTGTCAATCTTGTGTTCCTTCAGCCCTAGGTGTCCTGCAGAGGCTTGCCCAACCATGTAGCCCGACCCTGTAGTGTTGAAATGATGCTGACGAGTGTCGGTATATCAGCCATTTACTACACAGTGTTCAATTGTTCTGTACCCTTGAACATCTACATCAAATGTTTTCACAATTTGTGCAACTCCTTGCCGTGTCTTGGATCTCATCAGACCATGAGATCCGTTCTTGAGCTTATTTTCTGCCCATGCTTGTCTTTGCTTCCAATCAGCGATGCAGTTCGCTTGTCCGACGGGTTCGCTTTTCGCACAGCACTGCGTATTCCCGCCCCCATACTTCCACGAGGCCATGGTAGCAAATCATACTGGGATACTATTCAGCCCTGGTTCCCGAGTTCTGATCATTCGGTGAAGGAGTACTCGAACATGAATAGTGATAAATAGGCTGAAGCATGCGCCTGTTCTGTGTTATAACCAACACTCAATTAGTCTCCAGAGTAGCATTAATAAGTTTCCGAGTCCCCCAAACACCTTGAACTTCAAAATGTTCAAGCACATCCTCTTCCTCGCTACCACTATTGTGGCTGCAATAGCCATTCCTGGCGATGCCCCAGACCCCTAACAAGTGAGCATTCGGGCATTGCCTAGGCTGGCTCTGGATGCCCTGCCAATAGTGTGGGGCAATTTCTCTCCACTGATGCCTCAACGTAGACTCTCTTCCACGTATAACCTGGATTGCATGCTGACAGAGCCTTTCTCCAGCTTTACTGCTGAAGTTGGAGCAACTACCCAGCCCATGGACGCTCGCAAATTCTGCCAGATCAACCTCGACCTTCATTATCCCCAGGGATTTCAATTCTCAGTCCTAAGTACTACGTTCCGCGGTTTCGTCGGCCTGGACAAGGGCGTAACTGCCACACTATCTGCTCTGTACTATTTCTCTGGCCGTGAGTTATTGCCCCAGTCAATTGCATGGATTCTAATCCGTTTGCACTTCAGCGAACCAAAACCAGGTTACAACATCGACCATGTTCCACGGACCTGAGTTTGAACCATATACCGCCGTCTCCAACGTCGATTTTACGTCCCTCGTTTGGTCGCCGTGTGGCGCTAATTGGCCATTGAATGTGCAAACTGCTGTCGCTGTTGTAAGCGATAATGCAACAGCACACAGTGGATTCATTGAGAACGATTCCGCAGATGGGAACATCAAATTTGTTGCTGGTATTAGTGGCGACGCTGCAACCCAGCAGCTGCTTAAATGTGCATTCGCAGATGAAAGGTTGGGTGTGGTGACGTTGGTTTTCGAATTGCTGTTTGGATTTCTTATTTGCCTGCATGTTGTGGCGGTAGATGAGAGAAATCCAGCGCGATGCCGGTTTCAACAGGTTTTTGATTCATTTGTGGATCAGTGAACAACCACCTTTGCTGGGCTTCGAAAAGTGTTTCTTGATCGAACAGTGACGATTGCATTCTGAATATCTTAAATCGAATTGAGCTTGGCGCCTTTCATTCCCGATTGAGATTGAAGTGCAAAAGGAATATGAGAAGTTATATTGCCGGTCCAGAGTAGTGACGGAATTTGATTGCCACACCGTTTAAGGCATACTCAACTATGACTTTGTTGTTTCAAATTTAGCAGGAGCTAGTAATACCTCTCACGTTTATTCTTGCGACTATGTATCTTTCTCAAACTAACTTCGCGTGAATGCTTCGTAACTTGGTAAGTAAGTAAACGCAGGTGAGCTATAATTTTCACAATATTTTAAACAAGGAAATATTGCAGTAGTTAAACTCCAATCTCACCATCTTCGTTGCAGGATCAGTTAGTAATCCTGGCCGCTTCCCCTCAGGCGCTAATCGCCCTCGACTCGCCTTTCAGCTCAGCTAGCTCACCCGAGCAGCCTGAACGTCCCCTGAGCTCTTTGGACATGTCCTCAAGTACTATAACCTTCCCTTTCTTTAGCTAGTCACACTCGGTGTAACGACCCTAGCGTCCGCTACCGTATTTCCTAGCTAAGTAGACAAACCGCTCAGTTTTGCTTATGATTTTTCAGAATATTCGTACCTTACTCTAAATACGATATGAAGCAGCCTATAAACAATGAACAAAGCCCACAAATATAAGCAGCGACGCTAAAAGCGCTCTGTATATCACTCTTCCTCGTCGCCCATACCATAGCGAAAACCATGCTCCCTATTATAAACACCCCAGTAAACATACCCCACACTTTATACGCCAAAAATCCTTCCACGAGGTGGATACCCCAGCCTATCGTAACATCCATATTTTCGGGAACGTGGAGCCTGTCCCCACGCCTTTTGGGGAGCCGCTGATAGGTCACAATTTCATCCTCGTAGTCTTCCGGGTGGTGTATTAAGTGCATGAGATAGTTCTCGCCGACTGGGGGGATCAGCTCGCTGTGGTCAAAGGCGTATTTGTGTTCGGATCTTGGAGGCATGTCAGGACATTTTCGAATATCAACAACTCGAGAGCGGTGGAGTTCAAACTTCGTCCATTAATTAGTATCATTGTTTTATGGGACTGTAGTTATTCTGCGCGGGGGAGAGGGGAGTATACCTGAACAAATTTTATCGTGATTAGTCCACGGGGTCGTATGGCTTGCCACCACTTCTGACGCGTAATTAGATGTTGTTTCTTAAGGGCCCGAGAAAGTTCCATGTCTGATCTGATTTTAAGTGGATCCATGTCTAGATGAACTAGTTTCGTTGTGTACTTTTGCTCGTCTGCGCAAGTGAGCAACCACAATTGTTCTGTGTGCGAAATTCTATCGAGGGCCGTAGGACCTGAATTTCTGAATGAACTTGGGATATACCGAGATTGATTGTTAACATTAGTTATATCACAAGAATCATCATTAGTCGTTTGAGTGCTCGGTGGCTGGATCGACGACGTAGAGTTAGATAGCTCAAACGACCCTGTGGATGATTCACTCTCTGTGTTTATCGCCGCGACGTGTTGCCTAGGTCGGTTGAGGTATGATTCAAGACGTCGAGCAGCTCCGGGCTGTGTTTCAATAAAATCATCAAACATTTTCCTGCCACACTTCTGCGAATAGTGTCAGGGATCTTGAAATTCAACACGGATCTATGTCGACCTACACAGGTCCAGTGAATTCTTATATGATCCCCCGGGATAGTTTCATCTGGAAAGTATTCATCAAGTGCTCGACAAAGTAAATTCAATATAGCACTTAATAAACTTCCAATCGCTAGTCGTATAGGTTGCAAGGGGAACAGCCGTAAAAGAGGACCACTTGCAACAGTTTCCTCATCAGGGTCATTCTTGAGGTCGGGGCCGTCTGTCACAGCTGAATCAAAAACCAACTGTGGACTTAAGTCACCTCCGGGAACGAACCGAGTCTGCGTTGATATCTGGGGGTCAAGTGGCAGAGAATTGAGAGTATCTACGCTTGTAACTTCTTCGGTCTTGCCATCATTTGCACCTATAAATATTTGGTCCACCACAGGTACTGCAAAAGGTTCGAGCAGACGTGGGGATACCAGATTCCCTGCCGGCCTTTCGAAACTAGACTCTGGTTCCGATGCAGCATTGAGTAGATCGTTTCTTTGCTGTGATGCAAGAGACAAGAGCCTGGCAGAGGAGGAATCCGTGTCTGTTTTCAGCATTTGGAGCTCCCTCGATACTTCATTTCTTCCCCTTTCTCGCTGGCCTGAACAGATAATCTCCCATTGCCCACTGTTCTTGAGATGACTCTTGATCCTGTAGACAAAAAGAGCCTCCCTGAGGGATTGCAAAGTCAACGGACCATTTCCAGGAATCCAGAAATGAGGTGAGATCGATTGAGATGCCTTTGAAGCCGCCTCAAGCCTCAATCCGCTGTCCTGTGAACAATACACCGAAGATGCGATTTCTATTTGTAGATTCGGATTGTCTTCGTTTTGGACTTTGGCTGAGCTTGGTTTTTTTTGAGAGGCTTTGATTGATACATCGTATCCAAGACTTGGAAGAGGCTCAAGAGGTGCCTTGGGCCCAATGTCAATGAGTTCTAGCTTGTTCTTTTTTAGCTTTCTCCTCGGGTCCGTGTATAATAAAATTTTCCTGTTTATTCCCTTGGATTTTGGTATTTCTTGTTGTTCCTGGTTTGACGGGTTTAGCGGCTCCGCGGAACTCTCGATGTCTTGTAGCCATCCTGTAATATGAAGATTAGGGGAACTTCCAGTTTCCGGTACTGGCGTTTGCCTATCTGGGGATACAAATGGATAATCGAGTTCAGAATCCATCATATCTAGACAATCTTCTAGACAATCTAAAGACAGCTAGCGTTTACACCATGCTTTTCGCCGCCGCCTTGTCGTTCAGTGCTTCTAGCTATATCGACTATCAACGAGAATAGTGCTCTTTAAGGAGAGAAAACGCTGTGAGATTCCACCGAATGACTAAGGCGTGGAAGAATTGAGTCGCCTAACGATCGTTATCAGTAAACGATTAAACAGTGCGATGATAGTAAGGAGGTATACGAGGAGAGATATGTTATATAGATCTCATCCCAGTATTAAGGGTTAAATATTCCTTCTCAATACTAGGTTCTACGTAAAGAGCCTGCTATTCATAAGGCTTATGCAGTGCGTACTACAAGTAGAAAAAGGGGCCTACCTATGCCAGTGGTATACTCCGAGACCGTCGTATTTGTCAAATCTGAAAGCGTTTAGTGTGCTAAAACAATGCCGCGAAGATTATTAAATGGTGTCGAGATTTTTTAGGCGGCAAGGTCATATTGAGAGGGGGCAAAAAGAAAAAAAAAAAAAAACGCCACGCAGCCTTACTAGGATACGTGTCAGGTGACAATGATGCATGTGACTGACGAACCCTGAGAAGCAGGAACGAATTCCCAGGCTAAATTCAGCAACGTTCAAGAAAATGTAGCCGATGCATACGGCCATTGCTCAAGTCCGGAGACTAAAACGGAACCGGCGAAGATGCCATTAGGGTCTGGCTATTGTGGTAGTCTAGTAGATCAAGGGAGAGAGCCTCCCTTCGGACGTAATTTTATTACCGGGCCCGCTCTGAGACCCTAACAAACATATCCTTCTGCAAAAAGATTCCGTTACATCTCGTCTTCATTGGTGTAATGGGGTTAATAACCGCGAAGTCGAAATTTCGTAACAACTAACCACTAGTTAGTCTCTTGAAGTCCACTGACAGAGAGCCTCAACCGACCTGAACATAAACCTTATTGAGCTCCACAAAAGCAACCGACTTTCCCAAACACCCATACCTTCCCGAACCAAAAACTAGCTCTTGTGATCTCTCCATTTTCTGCAACGTCTCCCCTGTTGCCTCCAGCCATCGCTCCGGACGAAACATATCGACATCTTCTCCATATGTACCTGTATGGCGTTGCACTCCCCAAGCCGAATATGCTATTTCAGTGTTGCCCGGAATGAATATTCCTTTGAAATGATCACCTTCAGGTGGAGCCATTTTCGTTGTTAGCCCAGTCAGAGGAGGCCAAATCCGAAGACCCTCCTTGATGCAAGCCTGCAAATATGGCAGCGCCCTTGCTTCAGCGTCACGGATTACGGGGGTTGAGATGCGACCCTCTTTCACCGCCGAAGTGATTTCGCTGTTTAATTTATGGTAGACTGAAGGATTTGTGATAATGTGTAGGAACGTGCTACGCATTGCTGTGGCGGTGGAATCCGCGCCTGCCATGCTGAAAGAAGTCAACATCTGGTAGACTGCAGCAAACACTACTTACATCTGAAGTAAACTCTCGGATTCGCATTCTTGTTGAGTGAGGCCATGGCGAACAAATGACCCGAGCATGTCATCAAGTTCTATTTTCTTCTCTCCAAAGCGCTGGGCGACAACCTTTTGAGCAACACTATTCCAAGTATATCAACATTTGTTCACAATAAGGACTCATTCCACTAACCCAATAACAGCACCCATCCCAGTCCTATCCTTTGCTGTGGGCGCTGCCATTGCTTGAACTAGTCGGCTGCTCATCAAGAAATTGATTGTTGGATGGTTTGTTTGTAGCTCTAGCACCGGCATGAAAGCTCGAATTGTCTTGATGTAATCATGAACGTCCTCATCCTTTTCAAGATATCCAAAAGGAGCTCCAAACGCTACATCAGTGAGAACATCCATGGTAAAATATTGCGATATCTGGGCGAAATCAAGCTTGCGTAGAAGGTTCTCAGAGGAAAGATATTTCTTCCGAATGAGCCCAATCAAGTCTTCGCACCGGTCATCTATAGACTGTTCCAATCCCGGATTTTCTTTGCCAGAGTACTTTGAGCCCATAGGTGAGCGTGGAGAACTGTAAGAGTTCGAGCAGTCGGACTTACACCGGAAGCCATCTTGGCACGGAGTGCATTATGCCGTTTATCATTTCTCTCCGAAATGACATTGTTAACTCTCGGATCGAGCCTCATGCCGTCGTACCATGGCGCCCGTGAGTATGTAGATCTCGCACTACTCATAAGGCGAAGTAGATCGGCATCGTTTGTGACCAAAAGGTTTGGGCCGATACGAGCTAGGGGCCCTACATCACAGAAGTTCAATTAAAGATGAAGGCTCAACCCGAAGAATGATGAAAGCTACGGACTCACCATTTCCTTTTAATATCTCTGCTGTCCTCTCGTTAAGCTCCCCCCGAAGAGTGGACGAGAATACCCATAGGTTGGAGAAGCCAGCAATAGTCGGGCCTGTGAAGTGCCGAAGCCGCAGATATGAACGGACTATGTTGACAATGTACCAGATAAGACCCAACTCGAACACCGAGGGGACAGCTTTGATGGCAAAGTCGCTGGTCGTACCCATACTGACGCGGTTTCTAGTAGTGCAAGTTGGAATTCTGGTAACCCTCCATATCACAGACTGAGAAGAGAAGGATGGCGGGGTGAGACTCAGTTGGAAAAAGAGGGTGTTCCTCTTTCGTGTGGAGGGGCGGGGTTGCTGCCACTTTGCCAGGGTTGTCAGCTGGATCAGGGCACGGCACCGCAGGGGTTGGATTTGCCAATCGGGGGGCGGGTGATACAAGGTCTAAACTACCACCACTGCGAGTTGGAGGTTTAATTGGACGCCCGTAACTGGCGGGCTAATAGGAACGGTCCGGTAAAAACAGATGTTAAGAATGATTACCATAAAGGGAGGGTTGCTGGTTGTTTTGACCGCTCTTATGCATGCCGATGCGAAACTGCAGCAGGAACGGCGAATATTACAAAGATAAGGGCCGCCGAGATAGTTACATCTGGCTCCGCCGCCTCGACGGCGGGCAATTTTCCATACTCCCTCCATACTCCCGTGTCTCTTCCTTTTCACTCAATCCAGCACCAAGTGCAACCCACAGAGAAAATTTAAATTTATTTTCCAGGGGGGAATTCTAGAGCATAGCTTGGATTGCTTTCGGAATGGCTGCAAATGTATCACCTCTGCCAGATGATGTTGTATGAACCTCTCTTCCATTTTCATAAGAAGCTTCTAACAACCCGGACTTTCTCCAGCCCGACTATGAGGAGGCTTACCAGGACGAGTGAGGAACTCCTCTTTCTAGTGAACATACCATTGATTTTCTGCATCGTGTAGCATAATGTCGACTGCTTCTCTTTCGTCTAGCATATTGGCGTACGAGGTAGAACACGGAAGATCATACCACGCTGTAAGGTCACCCTCGTCCGAATTCTCTTACCAAGTATTCAATTAACTCTTCATAGTATAATGCAGGAAGTCAATTACCTTTCTTCCGTTACCTTAACAGTGTACTGAGATTATAATCCAGAATATGTTCTCCCGAATGATGAGGTTCGTCTCCCGAGATCAGTTTTATCTATGGACCTGAAACAATGACACTCTCTAGGAAGAACAAGACAGGTATGGTTAAATCAGCTTGATGTAACACTGCTCGCACTACCTATTATAATGTATTAGAATGGATATCCAGTATCATGCATTACGAATTCTTTTCCACGGAAAACATTTCTACGCGCCAATCGACAAAAGTCCACAGTGTATACTGGATATTGGAACAGGCACGGGCGAGTCCCCAGGAAAGATATTACTGATTAATTGACTAAAGAGTTCTACAGGTATATGGGTAATGGACGTTGGTTAGTATTGAGATCAAATCTCAAGAGGCGAAGTACTATAGCTAAACTCCATTATCAGGTGATGAGTATCCTAGCGCTAAAGGTAAAAAGCCTTTCAAAACCAATAATACTGTATCTAACCCAGGATTAGTAATTGGAACGGACTTGAGTCCAATACAGCCTCAATTGTTAGTGCTCTCAATTTCATCTCACAGTTTGTCGACGTCTAGCAAAGGTGACAGTGACTGACAAGAACAGCGTTCCCCCGAACGTTCAGGTACGTAGACCACCGCTAACCTTGTCCATTTTTTTTAACGTTATTGATAGTTTGAGATTCATGACTGCACCGAATACCCTTGGACGTTTCCTGACAACTCGATCGAGCTCATCCATACTCGCATTACAAACGGCTTTGCAGTTCGAGAGTGGAAATCTTTCTTTCAAGAGTGCTACAAGTAAGTGGTACCTCATGGTGCTGTCGCAACTTCACAAATAATCTTCACACGGCTATCAAACCTGGAGGATGGATAGAAAGTCAAGAATTCGATCTCATGGCTTTCTCGGATGATAAGACCCTGCCCAGCAATAGCGCAGTGGTGAAATGGTGTACGCTTATGAATGAAGGTGGTTTAAAGGCGGGATTCGACCTTCGTCTCAATAGTGAAACGATTAGGATTGCAATGGAAGAGCCTGGCTTCAAAGGGATCACAGTGCTGGATCTTAAGCTTCCAATTGGATTGTGGCCTGCAGATCCACGGCTTCGAGAGGCAGGAAAGTTTGGTTTGGGGGCCATGCTTCAAGGGTTACAAGGCATTTCTCTTGCAACTTTCACGCGATTTCTGGGCTGGCAGGTAGAGGAGCTGGAGGTTCTGCTGGCTCAGGTGAGAAGCGAGTGGAGACAAAGGAGGGTTCATTCATACTGGCCTATGTAAGAAGCACCCCTCTACGCTTTAGCGCCCTAGACTAATACTACATTGGTATATGTAGCTTTGTCGTTTATGGAAGAAAGCCTCTTTTGAAGTAATTAGACTTGTCAGAGCATTTAGCTATTTCTCATATTATAAATATAGCTCTAGTAAGAACTATATATAGACCAGTTCCTTCTTTAAGAATTTTTCGGTTAAAAAGGCTATTATAGCATTCGTATTATATAATTTCTACTTATGCTTTATTACTTATATAATTATTATCTAAAAATTAAATAATTGAATTATAAAAGCAAATATTTCTTTATAATTAATATTATATTCTTATATAAAACCTTCTTTTATTAATTATATCTTTTATTATATAATATTCAAAAATATCTTAATATTAAGAAATCTTATAAAGTACTTTATTATAAAATAATTAACTTTAAATTATATAAAGTTCTAGGCTCAAATAATATATTATAATTATAAAAGTATTAATAAAAAGCATAAATTATTAGTTTAGTTCTTTTGTTTTTATTAATTATATTAGTTATTTTATATAGTATAATTTATTTCTTTTATAAGAAAAAGTCTTTTATTTTTTAATTAATTTTCATATTATAATTATTATATTTTAAAATTATATAATTCGAGTAAATAATTATTTTATAAATATAAAGCTTTTTTTTTATTTTAAACTTAAAAGATTATAAAATGTATTAGAAGTATATTAAAAGCTATTAAATAAAAAATCTTAATTTTTAATAAATTATATAAATTATTAATAAAATTTAAATCTTAAAATATAAAGTTTTTTATTATTTAGCTTATATATATTACTTGAAGTCTTTTAAATTACAAACTAATTTAAAGTAAAAACCTGTAATATATATAAAGTTATATATAACTTAAGAATATATAATAAACCTCAGATATTACAGGTATTAATTAGGGAGATTAGTAGTCCTTTAATACTATAACTAACTATTATTTATATTTTATATATTAGGCTTATAAATTACTAATTATATATATACTATTAGGGCCTCCTATTTAGAGAGGACTTCCCTAAACCTTATAGAAGAGATAGAGATTAGTTCTATACTGAATTTAATATTATAGTTTTATAATATACTAATTTATTCTATTATCTTATTATCTACTAATAAATACCTTATAAGCTAATCTCTCTATTCTTAAAAGAGATAGTTTAATAAGTAATTATATCTCGAAATCTGCGAAATATATAATTTCTTACTAAAGCTATTTCTATAGAGGAAGTTAACTAGATTAATTCTAATACGGGTAATAGTAAAGGCTTGTCTAATACTTTTAATAGGGCCCTTTAGAAGCCTCCGAGAACTAGTAATAATAACGGAAATAATTCCGGTAATAATTAAGATACCGAGATTAATATTCAAGTTACTATTACTTAAGCTATAGAATAAAGCTTATATACTAAAATTAAAGTACTCTAATAAAAGCAAGAATTAGTAGATATAATTAACTAGTATATCCTATAATTAAAGTAATATAAGAATATTCTCAGGGATATCTTATAGTTTACTATATCTTATAAAAACTCTATTTATAAGTTTATTTTCTCTTCTTTAGTAATTCTTATTAGAGAACTTTCTGAAATAGAGTTAGAACTTATTTCCTTTCCTAATATAATAAGCTTTAAAAGTAATCTCGATACTATCTATTAGAAATTACTATATAATATCCTAAAGATATATTTGGACTAAGAAAAGCTTTTTAAGGTCCGAATACTTAACTTATATTATAGAAAGTTCTTTAAGAAATAGAAGATATTTATATTTTTCTAGAAAGCGGTTTTTAGAATCTAATCTTAGACTTATAATAAATACTTTTCTAGAGTTAACTCTATTATAAATACCTTTAGAAATAAACTTTATAATACTTAAAAAGCTATAATAAAGTAAAGCCTATTATTATATAAGGTTTATTAGAAGTAATTTAAAGCCTATTTAGCTAATATATTTCAAGTATCTTAAACCTATTAATAAAATGCCTTTAAGAAGCTCTGAGATTTTTATTAGAAGAATAGTAAGACAATTACCGAGTTATATATTCGGATAATTAGTCTCGAAATTAACTAGAACCTATATCCTAAATAGAACCGGATCCGGATTCTTAATACTATTTTATCTAACTATAAGACTTATTAGATACTTATATTTATTCTTTTAGGAAATAAGGTAATATCTATTTCCGAGTAGCTTAAGAAAGCTTAGAAAGCAGAATATTCTACTTATCCCAAATTAAAAAGAATAAAGGTAGAGGAATTTAGTAAAGGCAATTCTGCTTCCAAAAACTCTAACTTAGCAAATTCTGATTTATAAAACTATTAAAAAAGAAAGAATAAGTTTCGAAAATTATATAAGAAACCTTTAGGTAATACTTTAGCTCTTTTAAGGCCTTAATAAAATACTAGTTCTACTTTAGATATAATTTATTAGACTTATAAATAGAAAGAATACTTTTTAGGAAATATAAAGTATTTTAAATATACTAAATAGACTTAGTAAAACCCTAATAAGACTAAAACTATAGAAGAATTAAAGTATCTATAAAAGCAGATTAATACTATTATTATAGAAAAGTATTCTAGAAAAGACTTTTCTAAGAAACAGGAAAAAAAAAAAGCCAAATCTTAAATATTAATAATTTTAGCTATAATAAAAAAGATATATTATTTTATATAACTATTTAAATAAGATTAATATAGCCAGAAATAAGTACCTTAAAAATATATAGCAGATTTAATAATACCGGATCAGACTATAACTTCCTTAATAATAATTAGATTTAAAGCTAGGGCTTTACTATTTTAGCTAAATATAACTAAAAGTTTATAACCTTTTATAGAAATAGATTTAAAGTCTATTAAGCCTATAATTTTAAGGTATTTATTATAGATAATTATAGTAAGATATATTCTTTTAAGTTCCGGTTCTATAAATATAAGAATATTAGTTCTTATAGCTTTATTTTTAGTATAGAATTTTATAAAATAACCTTTATATAATATATAAACTATATTAAGAAATAATAAATATATATATTTATATAGTCTAATAATATTGAGATTCTAATACCGAAAAAGTTTAGTAAAAAGCTTAACTAGTATCTTAAGCTAGTATCTCAAGTTTTATTTTTAATAAAAGGCAAATATAACTATTCTAGATAATAGGCTTTATATATTTGTAATAGTTACTAGATTTCTATTTTATTATATAGTTCTAGTAATACTAAATAGAAGTTTTTAATATAGCAAATTAATATTCTTTAGAAAGAGGCCTTAAAAGTACTTATTTATTTCCGGAATAATAAATATAAAGACTTTTTAGAGGTTTTTGACTTTAATAAAGCTTCGGAACTTCCTAATTTTAATAGTATTAAATACTCTATTAATATAGATAATATAGTTCTATATAGGCCTTTATATAATTTATTAGAAATCTAACTAGAAATATTATATCTATATTTATAGGATATATTTTATAAATATTAGATAAAGCCTAATAAAAGTCTTATAAAGGCACTTATCCTTTTTATTCCTAAGAAAAATAGAAGGCTATATCTTTATATTAATTATTATAGACTTAATTAAGTTATAATTAAGAATTAGTATCTACTTTTTCTTATTAATAAGACCTTTAATTAGTTCTAAGAAGCCAAGATTTTTATAAAGCTAGATCTTAAGGATATATATTATTAGGTAAGAATTTATAAAGAATATAAATAGAAAACAGCTTTTAGGATCTATTATAGCTATTTTAAATATTTTATAATATCTTTTAGACTAGCTAATATACTAGCTATATTTTAAATATATATTAATATTATATTTATAGGGCTTCTGAATTATTTTATAGTTATTTATTTAGATAATATTCTTATTTATTCCCGAAATAAAAATAAATACTATAATTATATTTATTAGATATTTACTAAGTTATATAAAAATAAGCTATTTTATAAACTTAGTAAATGCGAGTTTAATATTAAGGAAATCGAATTTTTAGGCTTTCTTATTAGAATAGAAGATATTTATACGGATCCTAAATAGGTCTATAATATTATTAAATAGCTAGAACTAAAATTATTTTATAATATTTAAATATTTCTTGAATTTACTAATTTCTATTACAGGTTTATTTACTATTACTTTTAGATAATTATAGGCTTAATAGATCTTTTAAAAGAAATAGAAAAGGGCCGGAAATCCGGTCTCTTTATATAAATAAATAAAGTAGCTAAAAGCTTTAAAACTTTGAAAAAAGCTTTTATTATAATACCTGTCCTAGTCTATTTTGACTTTTCTAAGAAAATTTATATTAAAACTAATATATCGAAATTTGTAATTACTAGTACTATTTTATAATAAGTTAATTCTAGTAATAACCCGAAAAAATACTAGTATCTAGTAGTATTCTAGTTCTGGAAATTCTCTAAAGCTAAATATAATTATAGTACTTATAATAGAAAGCTACTTATAATTATTAAAGCCTTTAAGTATTAGTATTATTACCTTAAAAAGTTCAGGTTTATAATCGAGATTATTATAGACTATAATAACCTCTAATACTTTATAGAAATAAAATATCTAGAGAGCTATTAAATATATTAGGTAATATATCTTATAATATATAATTTTAATATTATTTATTATAGAAGTACCTTAAATCTAGTAAATAGATCTAGTAAAAGACCTAATTATAAAAAAGGTTCTATTAATATAACTTAGCTTCTAATCTTTTAGAATAAGCTAAAGAAAGCTTTTATAATTATAATTTAGAAGTTCTTATAAATATCTAAAGAGTTCCCTTTTTGAAATAAGTATTATTTAATATTTATTATATCTATAATAGCTAAGAAGAAATATTTATTATAAGACAAGTAGATAAATTATCTTATAAGTTCCTTAACTATAGAATTAGTTAAGAAGTAAGGTATAGAGAGATATCTTAAAGGCTCTATTATTATAGCTAAGATAATAAAAGTATTTATAACTATATTATTTAATAGAACTAAAAACTTTTTAGTCTCTTGAGTTTTTGAATTAGATAATTATAAATACCTAATTTCCTATATATAAATATATATAGTTACTAAAAGAACTATAATATTAGCCTCTTTATCTGAATTCCTTCTAGATATTATCTAGATAGCTTAGAGAAATAATTTTTAATATTAGAATATTATAAAGTAAAGGCTTAGTAAGAAAGATATTAAAGAAAAGAAAATCTGGAAAAATAATTCGGGTTTACTTAAATACTATTTAAGAATTATTATATCTAATAATCCTGCTTTATATTAAGAAGTTATAAAGCTTTATTATAATAACCTAATAACCGGATATTATAAAATAAAGAAAACTCTTAAGCTTTTTAGAAGATTTTAGTATTAAGAGAATATAAAAGAAAATATTTATAATTATTATTAAGAATATAATATTTACTAGAGAATTAAGATAAAAAGATATTTATTATATAGTCTGCTTAATAGTCTATTATAGCCTAAGAGACTCTAGAATAAGATCTCTATAGATTTTATTATAGGTTTACTACTATATAAGAATCTAATAGAAGATCCCGATTTTAATATAATTCTTATAATTATTAACTAGTACTCTAAAATAGTAAGATATATTATATACTATAAGACTATTAACTCTCTAGAGCTTACTAAGATTATATAGAAATATATTTTCTCGATTTTTGGCTTTTCTAATAGAATTATTTCTAATTGAGAAATAGTATTTACTAGCTAGTTCTAATTTACTTTCTATTTCTATTTAATATATAAATAGTATTTAAATATAGCTTACTATTCTCAGACAAATAGTTAGATAGAAAAGTAAAACCAGGCCCTGAAATACTACCTGAGATATTATTATAATACCTAAAAGAATAACTAGTTTAAGAAATTGTCTTTTATAGAATTTATATATAATAACTCAAAATATTAGATTTTATAAAATATATCTTTCTATATATATTACAGATATTACTCTCAATTTCTATAGAATTCTAAAAACAGAATTATAAAAGAGATACTAGCTATATATAAGAAGCTAGAAACCTTTAAAGTAAAATGGAAAAAGCTTAAGAATTTATAGTATTATATATAAAATAACCGGGAAATCTATTATAATAAATACTAGTTAGCTAAATACTATTTTAAAAGAACCTAGATAATACTATTAATAAGAAATATTAAACTTAAAATAAGGAAACTTGAGCCAAAATTTATAGATCTATTTAGGATTTTTAAATATATTAGTAATTCGATATATAAGTTAGAATTATTAAGTATATATAATTATTTATATCTAACTTTCTATATTTCCCTTTTTAAAGAATATATAGTAAAAAAAAATTAGAAGCTATATCTATATTCTTCCGGAAAACTTCCGGAATTAATAAATAATAATAAAGAATAAAAATAGGAAATAGAGGCTATTATTAATTATTAATAAAATAATAAAAGTAAGAAGTAATAGTATTTAATTAAATAGAAAGCCTAGCCTAAAGATTATAATATTTAGTTATCTACTTTCCCTAACTTTAAAAATTCCAAGAAACTTCTAAAATTATATAATTAAAACTATAGCTTAAAATCCGAAACTATCTTTTAATAATCTCTTAAAATTAAAAAGAATTCTAAACTACTAAGAAAAAGGTTACTTAAAAGAAAAAAAGAATCTAGATAGCTAAAAAAAGGCCTGAAATAATAATAGAGATATTCTTTCTCTAGGATTTTTTTATTTATAAAAGTTTTCCAGAATTTTATTAAGGCTTATAAGAATTATATTTAAATTATTAGAAAAAGATTTAGGATTAAGAAAGGTTTATTATATATAGACTAGTTATAGGTATTTCAAATAAATAAACTCTAATTCTTATAAATTCCCAATTCCTAAAGCAAGAATACTAAATACTAGTCCTATTTAGGACTTAGTAAAGAATTAGCTAATACTTTCCGGAATCTGCTTATCTCTTAACGAAATATAGTTATATTATAATAATATTAGTATTAAGAATATTAAGAGAAGTAAGTAAGGAATTTATAACTATTATATATATCTTATAAAAGGCCCGAACTTCTAAAATCAGATCTCGAATAGCTATAAGTATTATATTATTAGTACTTGAAATACTAGTAGTAAACTATTTAGTAATCTTAATAGTAATTATAGTAATAAGATTAATATCTTAAAAGTAGATTTTGTAATATTTCTTTAAGAAATTAGTAAATACCTAAATATATTAGAAAAGAATTTATCTTTAGGATACTAATTCAAGTAGTATTATCTTCTATTTTATTAAGATAAAAAGAAAAATTCCGAAGCTTATTAGTATCTTTCTAGTTTTTAAAAACCTAATTAATAGTATTATTTTCATTAGTATAATATTATTTAGAATATGTTTTAAGAAATTTCTTAAAGGTTATAATAGTATTATTCTAGAACCGGTAAGCCTCTAATAAGTAATAAGGAATTTGAAATTATATTAGCTTTAATAGATATTAATACTAAAGAACTTACTAATATATAAGACTCAGAACCCTTATTATAATAGTTATAATTATTTTTACTAGGTATTATAATATATAAGATAAAGGAATTAATAAGCAAATATTTAAAACATTTCAAGTATTTACTAATAATAGGAAAGGAGGCTATAAGGTTACCTTTATACTTATTATTATATTAGTAAATAATAAAGCTAGAAAAAGATATTATAGAATTAATTAAAAATAATTAAAGAAGACTTGAAAAAGAGTAAAAGAAAAGGCTAGAAAATAATAATAGAAGAAGTTATTATATATATAGTTATTAGAAAGAAAGAAAGTATATAATAATATAAAGAGGTTCTTTTATAGAAATAAGAAATCACCTAAATTAATTACTAGTTTTTATACTAGTTCTAATCGGAATTTAGTATAACTAATTAATATATATTTCTAGAAGCCTATAAATAATCTCTAGAACCTTAGAAATATTTATATAGGTTTCTTATATAAATATTTATTAAATTCTTTCTATATAGCTATTTAGATTATTCTAATATAAGATCTAATAAATAGTATTAATTTTATAAAATAGTACCTTAGTATTTTAGATTAAGCTAATTAAAATACTCAGATCTCAAATGAAATTGCAATTACTAGCTAGCCTCTATACCTGAAATATAATTACTCTTCCTTCTTATTTACTTAGCTCTAATCTAATTAGATGATTTTTATATTTATTATCCAGATTATATTAGTAAAACCACTTTCTAAGATATTAGAAGTTTACCTTAATTAAATGAATAATTAATTAAATATTTACTAGAATAGATTAATAGATCTTAGAAATAAGATTCTAGAAGAGAATATAATTATAATATATATAGGGTTATATATAACTTGAGAGTATATAACGAATCTCGGATATTACAGGTATTAATTAGGAAGATTAGTAGTTCTTTAATACTATAACTAATTACTATTTATATTATATATATTAGGCTTATAAATTACTAATTATATATATACTATTAGGGCCTCCTATTTAGAGAAAGCTTCCCTAGACCTTATAGAAGAAATAGAGATTAGTTCTATACTGAATTTAATACTATAGTTTTATAATATACTAATTCATTCTATTGTCTTATTACCTACTAATAAACACCTTATAAAACTAATTAATTATTATATATATTAAATACTTTTTTCTAAACTTTATTAAAAGCTATTATATTATCTATTTATAATTAAATTAGAGTTATAAGTAAAACTCATTTTTTCGACTAGAATATGGCTTGGTATCTTGGTTTGGTTTGGTATTTAATATTTAATTTGTAATAATAGGGTAATTATTTATTAATAAGAGCTCGGGCTTAGAGCGCCTTAATTATAACCCCAAATCAAGTGACTTCGCAGATCCGCTAGAAGAAGTATTTTCATAGAATTGCCAGTCTTTATACGGCTTCGTTACAAGGGGGAAGGAAACCTCTTCCATATGTCGTCCTAAATGGTTGCTATGCGGAAGGTTTCCAGGGGCGATGGACTCTCGGCAAAAGGGTCATTTGAAATCAGGAATTTGCTTTTGACTGGTTTCAAAAAGTCAGCGCATAGTGTTACAATTAACAGACAAGAATAACATTTAACATTCGGTTAAAGCGGGACCTAGTGTTTAAACTGATCTCTCTCCCTCCCGCAAGCGCGGGACGCAACTTGGCAACTGCGACATGGTCCCTCTGAGCATTGTCGATTAGTAGAATAAGAGTCCTCGCAATTATCGCATGCTCCCGGGTAGAAACTTTTTGGTAAGGGTTCTAGGTTTTCGTTCAAGTCATTGAACAAAATCCCTCCCGGGGAAAGTCTGGATTGCATGGTTTCTGATGCTATACTATGCGCTAACTGGTGACGATAAACAGACTCAAGGTCTTTATTTTAGCCTCGCAGCCCGCGAAGATACATCAATAAAACATTTCGCAGAGCTGGTGGTCTTGCAATTCATGCTTCATCAAGTCTCGACGTTTTGAAAAGGCAGAGCTCCAGGACTCTTGCAATGCTCAAGCATGCAGACGTTAGGCTGTAAGTCGCTGAAAATAGGTTTCCTACTTGAAAGTAAGCATCCAAACATTCGTAACCTCAGGAGAATGGTTCACATACTTCCAGTCACGTTTTCGGTTTACCTTGATCTTCAGACCGCAAATATTGCAATCAAAAAGATGAAAAGAAGGCAATTCGACTGGTGGTGGGGGTAGCGCTAGACTGGATACACTTACTCCGCCCTCAGCCATGGGCACTCTAAAGGCGAGAAGCCGATACATTCATATTCTGCTTTTGCAGATTGAATACATTCTATCCATGAAGAGAACTGTTCGTGCTTGGTAAATCGTGAGGCAGGCCGGGATGGCCCAGGGGTCTTGGTCCAAAAACTCCTTGGGTTTGAATTTCTCCCACCTCGTTTCTGTAGTGGGTCCTGCAGATCTATAAGCCCGAAGACGCATTCTTTCTTTCGTATTATGCAATTAGTATATCAAAGGAATAGCCAAACTACTCAAGTAACTCAAGTATATATTCATTTAATATTAAATAAAGTATAGGTAGCCCCACTATAACTAAGCTTAAATAAAGTAAAGTAAATTACTTATTACGTGATTTATTTCATTTAATATCTTTCTTTATATTATAAATACTATTTAATTCTTCTCTTTAATTTTTTTTTTTGCCTTTATTATCTTTTTTATTACTTAAAATTCCTCTAATACTACTTATTATACTAGTAATAATTAATATATTAATTACGTGTTATTTAATATATATAACTTCTAAATAATAAATCAAAGAAAAAAGAAATATATAAGGCTTATTTTGACTTCTACTTACTTTTAAAAAATAATATAGCCTTTTAAAGTAAGTTTAAAACTAATAATTAAGTCGCGGGACCCTCTTATAAGAATAAATGCTTATATGTAACTTATTACTTAAATTACTTAAGTATATATTCAATAAGTACTGAATATAAATAGGACATATTTTGGCTGAGTAGAGTATGAGTAGTGCCTACTACTCTACTCTACTCTACCCATTTAATACGCTATATGCAATTCCCACACCTTCTTTTAGGGTCATCAGGTACAGGGATGCAACGGATTTTCCTGCTGCGGCAGTGGACTAGTTACGTTAATATTCACTTTTTAATAATCCGAGGGTGGACTCACTACAAGCACGTCTTGTGCGTTGATACCCAAGTTTGCTTCATCTTTTGTCCACATCCCAACTATTGTGTGCATTTATACCCGTTGGCGTCTCTACCGGCGTTTGGTCTTCGTGACGGATACTGTTAGCCTGTATCTCAACTTTCCAGGAACCACCACCACTTACCAGACATTATATATAGGTGAGAAACCCGGATACTGCTTGAAACGGCGTCCTCGCCACTTATATTTAGCTGGTCGGATATTGCAGGTAGACCGCGGCGATAGGAATGTGCTAATCAGTTAGTATCTTCGTAAATAACGCCGAAATCTATGAGATACGGCCTTTTACTATGAGTACGATTGAGAGGGTGTGGCGACAGGTGGAGGTTAATTTCAAAGGGGTATCTCTCCCTCCCCGTCCATTCCTCTTCCTAATAAAATGCTAATCCCAAGCTAGCTACTTATAAGATCCTCCCTCGTCCTTCCACAAATTGGAGCGCGACGTAGCGAGTATATAATCAACATCGCGTTACGGTCAGGCACAGTAGACGTCCCTATCTTCTTAGGGTATAACACGAGTAAAGCAGCCGTGATACGGATAGTTTCCCCCCTGCAACGAGAGCTGGAGGTCGACGGGTTTAACGATCCGATTTAGCTCTATGCGCTTTATTCAGGCGGTGTGTTGGCTGCTATGGGACGTGGTAAGCTTCTTCCCAGACCACCCTAATCTAGAGTTTGGCTGATGAGAATACAGCGGAAGCAGCGTCTGACGTGAAAGAGAAATACGGGGTCGTGAAAGACGAAGAATTCTATAAAGATCTATTTAAAGACATGCCATTGCTATATAGACAAACATGTGCGTTCCTCGGTTACGGAAAGGGATGAGACTTGCGGGGTTTGTATCTAGATTTTAGATAAGATATTACGAGGTTACTGGCGCTTAAGAGAGAGGGGTTAAAGAATAAGCTCTTAAATACGCTTAATATAAAGTTCTTAAAGGGTTATTATAATAAGTCTTAGATATAAATTTAATACAAGATAATAAATAAAGAGTTTAAAAAGGAATTCGAACCCGACGAATTCCCTAATAAAGAGTATAAAGAGGCCGACTAATACTATAAGTTATTTAAAGCTCAAGCCTTTTTATTTTCTATATATCTCCTCGGCTTTACTTTTAAATACTATTTCCAGATCTTTATATCTTACTTTCCTTAAATCAAATATCCCTATCTTTTTATTCTTTTCTTATCTTTAATTACTATATATAATATTAATTTATATATATTATATTACTATTTAAATGTCTTTCTTTTCTTTTACACTCGTAATACTAAAAACGATTTCTAAGTTATTATAAAAATATATTAAGTTTAAGCTATATATTATTTTATTTTTATATAAGCTACTAAAAGGCTAGTTATAAGAAGAAAGCAATTGCTATATCGATTTCTGGAGCGGGAAGTGTATTATAAGATAGAAAATATTAAGAGACAAATAAATAGTAGGAAATATCTTTTATAATACCCGTTATAACTACTACTTTTCCTTTATTTGCTCTTGTAAGGATTTCGGAGAATATAGCTATATATAGTATATATTAGAGGAAAAGAGATGAAATGCTGAATTATGCTAGATCTATAATTATAATGAGCTTTCGAGCGTTTTAGCTGTAATATATGGATGTAAGAATGTTCAATTAAACCTCAAGTATAGATATCTCACATATTAATTACTTGCAGGAAAGAATTGTAATTTGCTGCAGATCTCAGGATTATTGATGTAAGCCCTATATCGACACGCCCCATTGATTATACATTGGCGAGCATGTCAGATTGGGCACACTTAGTGAAGTGGGGACATTGGGGAAGTGCATATATAAATAAGGGGATGACTTTTGGGAATGCGGGGTACTCAGCGCGGGGTTATTAAGCCGAGGCTCGTTCGCTAAATAGGGGCTGATTACTGTACCCCGCCCCACTACACTCCTCTACCCACAGGTGCTTCTAAGTACTAGGATCTAAAGCATGGGTTAATACAATGTTCATTAGAGCCACTGTGCTTACGAGCTGAATGACTTTGAAAATGCCCTTACTTTAGCTGAGGTTTTAGCTTAAGCGTCTAAGATCGGAATACCAGCTGAAATCAGAGTGTTCTTGATTGTGGGCTGTGGCAGAAAGTGATGAACAACGCTTATTATTGGCAGGGGGCTATATAACAAAGTGCGTACAGCAGATCCGAACTTCTCTCCCAAGCGACCCAGACTACTACGGGAGATTGCAAGAGACAGTTTCAACGCTGTAGCATGGTCAGCAGGAAATCCGTGACGCCCTTACGCAAGACCCAGGCTTCTATGGGTGAGCAGAGACTTCACAGCCGTGTCTAGGGAGTACACAGTCGCAAGTTATATAGTAGGGCTCCCGCAGAAAAGCCATTGGGAAAGGCAAACGCAGTGATATGAGGACGAGGCGCATGGTATTTAAGCCCTCGACTGTAAGCTATACGCTGAAATAATGAACGGGCAGAGTTGGCAAATAGTAATCTAGCCAGGTCGCGTTGCTATGGAGTTTAGTATGTGAGGGGCGTTCTTGATGTACCCCACTAAGCCACGGGCCACTCCACCGAAGAGTGCCAGTGTGGAGAGTCGAAGTTCCGCAATACAAGGCACTTATTAGTATAACTTGAATTAGAGCTATTATACTTATGGATTTAACCATTCTAGGAATACTATAATGAGCTGAAATTGAGCCAAACAAGGACATCAAGGGAACAGCGCTCCGCTTTCACAAGGAGAACCTACTCCTTGAAATTGTAGGAGCGTCATAAGTTTGATGCTATCACAGCAAGTGATATACGAGATCTGGCAATAAAAGAAAATTTTAGCAACGGAAATTCGTTCTGAGACTATTTCGAGGGCGGTGTTATTGCGAACCCAAGTTGCAACCCAGCGACGACCGATGCCACTATCCCAAACGTGAGGGTGAGGAAGAAGATTAATAACCCTCGCTAAAATGTCTAGAACGACATGACATATCTCTTGTCCTTCCAAATTGTCGCCTAATTCCGCTGTGGATTAGGGTACTCATAAGCTATGTCTATCAGACGGTCATGATAGAACGAGAAGTCCCTGAGTTTAGATCTATTATGAGCCGCCAACGGCTCACCCAAAATGCGAAGCTCCAACTTTGTTTTCTCTTCCTCTAGATACTCCGCAGTGCGATCCTCCCGAGAAGGAAGGAGACAGTCTAATGATATAATGGCCTCTTAAATAACCTCCTTGGGTATTGGGAATGGGGCACTGAGACAATAAGTTTGTCAGTTTAGGATTACAAAAGAATTTGCACTCTACTCACGGATTCAGTTGCTGTAATAAAGGTAAGACATCCCAAAACCATTATTTATACTAAAAGAGTTCTAATTTTTTATAGTTCTAGCTTACTTTATTAATATATCTCTTATTAAATTTACTAGAATTAATACTAGAAGTTTATTACTTGTTATAATAAATAATAATATAACTTATATATATAAAAGCTAAATTTTTATATTTCTAATACTTATATTAATAAAATTTATTAGCTTTTTTTAATACTTTAATAATAAAATTAATTCAGGACTTAAAAAGATTAAAGTAAAATAATAATTATTATATTTTTTTAAAATTTAGATTAATAATAAAGAATTCTTTTTATTTTATATATTTTTAATATAATTTTAGCCTATAATATAATTCTCGAAAACCGAGATCTTATTTATAGAAATATTATTTTAATATATATATTTTCAAGAAGTTATATTTTTATTTATATAAGCTTATAAATATAAATATATTTATATTTATAGTTCTTAAAATAAGTTTATTTTAAAAGAAAGCTTAGAAATATACTTTAAAGTCTAATATTAATATTATATATCTTATATTTACTTTTATTAATTAGTAATTAAGACTTATTATTTTTATTAAATATAATATAAAATAATATTTTAAAATTATAAGCTTTTATTAAATTTCTTAAAATTCTCTTTTTATTTTTATAATATAATAAAGTTTAAAATCGGCTTTAATTTTTAATTTTTAATAATTTTATTTTTAATTTATATTTTATATAATATTAATCTTTTATAACTAGTCTAATTTCAAATTTTTATATTTAGTTATTTATTTTTATTCTAAATATTATATTAAATTTTTCTTAAAACTATATTATTTGAAATTATATATATAATTAATAAGTTTATTAAGCTATATAAAAACTAATTATATAATTTTTTATTATATTAAATATTATAATTATTAGTAAAATCGGCTCTTATTTTAAATATTTATACTATATATTAAAGTTATTATAATATTAGTCTCTAATTGAAATTATTTAAAAATAGCCCAAAATATAATATATTTTATTATATTATTAATAAATCTAATTTATTTTCTTTATTTATTATATTAAGCTAACTAATTAATTAATATAACTTTAATAGGCTTTATAACTTATAAAACGAATAGATTTAGTAATATTTATAGAGTTTATATATTATATTTTGGCTTTAGAAAGCCTATAAAGCCTTATACTTATAATGCTTTTCTTATTACTAGATAATACTTATAATTATAACCTTTATAACTATTTCTAATTTTTAAACTTTATAGAACTTTAATAAAATCCTTACTAGAAGTATATTTAAATCGTGAAAATAAAATATATAAGTAATATACGAAAGTATATAAGTTTATAATATAGATTGCTATTTAATTAAAATCGCGATATCCTCACTAAAAAGTGGCAGTTTTGAGGGTATTTGGGGTACTTTACTATCGTTAGGGGGTGACAGCGACAGCGATAGCGACGTTAATAGGGACATCCATGGCCTAATAATTGCCATTAACTAGTTGGCCAGCTTAATGCGGCGGGTGGAGAGGGTAGATCAGATTTACTGATAACACAGCAGGGTATATCAGATTTTAGGCCTTTGAAAACAGGCAGCGGTGCCGTTCTGCTTTGTAGTGGTTGGTGGATGCAGAAGCACGTGTCCAGCCCTGTTCCTAAAGCGTCACCGGTCTCTCACCGATTCAATGCACGCCTTAGCCTTGCCCCCCAAAGCCGTTGCTTAATATTCATATTTGCTTCACCATTCTTTTCGTTTTCTGCCACAGCTCTTTGTCAACTGACTCGCAGAGTATACCATAGGGCATTAGGAAGCAGTGTGACGCCGTCTCATTCCTGGCCGAGTTCCAACATCAAAATGTCCGACAAGATCCGAAAACCATCCCGAACCCACGATTCCTCTTTCACAGAATGTCATATCCGGGACGTCGAGGAGCTTGGAGCTGACCTGAATGAAGCCGTCCAGGCAGTATGGCCGAAGCGGCACAGTATTCGGTATTCCCAAGTCCGTGTCTTGCTTCTATCATGGGAAGCCGACGACTTGGGAGTTGAGGCTGAAATTGAGCCCCTTCGAAGAGTGCTTAAGGACAGATACCATTTCAGCGTGCGAGACTACAAGATCCCTAGCATAAAGCCTGACAGGGCCCTCAAGAAGCGAGTCTATGACTTTCTCGAGGGAGAAGAGAAAGACACGCTCCTGATAGTCTATTATGCTGGGCATGCCAGGGGTGCGTTGCAGTCAAATGAGGCTTCATTGTGGTTTGCGTAAGTAGTGGAATATCCCAGCTGGCAACGTAAGCTGATAAGACCAGTAATCGCAACGATCCTTACACGGTAGTACCGTCCGGTGGTATTCAGTCCATGTTTGAGGAGGCCGATGCCGATGTCGTTCTCCTTTGTGATTGTTGTCACTCGACCGCTATTCCCACTACCGACTCTCAACAACGAAGCAACAAAGTTATGGAAGCGATTACAGCCTGCGGGTACGAAGCCATTGCAGCCGAAGTCGGAGACCACTCTTTTACGAGGGCTCTTACCCATACTCTTGCTATCGCGTCAAAAGGTCTGCCATTCACTATCAGCGAGTTGCATGTTCGAGTTGTTAGCAAGCTGAAATGTTGGGCGCCCGAATTGCTGAAGGGCGAGGATGGCAATTATGTTGATATGGCTGAAAATCGGTTACTGTTCGAGCAACAACCCAGACGGACACCTATTTTCACGGGTGTGTGTAGGGCCAGTCCAAATCGAAGCATTGTCCTCGCACCACTTGGCACCGTATATCCGTCGCCGGCGGAATCTGAAGATGAAAAGTACAGTGTTGCCTCCTCCGGAATTTCGCTAGTAAGTCTAGACATTAACGAGAGGGAGAGATCTAATACCCACCCTGGTGAGGGTCAACCCCAAAAAGGCACGTGGCCTTATGAGGAGGGACGATACCCTTTCATCCTGTTGGCCGCACGGCTCGAGAAATGCTACAATAAACAAGCTTGGCTGGAATGGGTCCGTAATGCTCCTGCCGACGTGAAAGACTTCCATATTGAAGGTGCATATGTCAGTTTCTCGACCTTGTTACTATTGCGGATTCCTATGACCGTATGGAACTTACTGCCCAGCAATCCAGCATACACCTTTATAGGGTACGTTTCTTCTGGCAACTATGTTACGAGTGATCCAGCAGAGTCTAGCACATCATGCCCTTGCGGAGACGCTTGTGCCAACTGTAATACGGAAGGTATTCCACCCCCAGTCTTTGGGGCGAGAGTCCAATGATGCAGATGCTGACAAAACTAGCAATAGAAGATATTTACTCAGCGGATGATCTGAAAGAATCCGAATCCCATTGTGGGGATAAAGGCTTATCCCCACGGATCGAGGACCCACCTCCTACGAAGACCCACAAAGGGAAGACACGAAATGTATTCGCGCCGGGAACTCAGTATCACACGGCATCTAATGCACCCTCCGCCGAAATATCCCAGACGATTGGGATGGCAAATAGAAAATTGGAGGTCTCCATTACAACCTCATCCGCGTCCGCGCCAAAGCCGATCAGCGGAGGACCAGATTCTGAGTTTGATAATTCTCAAGTGCCAACCTCTCCGGGGTCTCCCCTTTCTGAGGACCCGTGGTCAGATCTTGAGTCATCGTCTTCTATAACAACTGCGGAGGTCGGTACCAGCAACCCTGGTAGCCGATCTCAGACTCCGCGGCTCATCTCGGCTGGGTCCAGACACCGGAGGAGCGGTGGAGGCCTGGCAAGGTTCGATAGGAAGGGTTGGTGGGTCTGCTGCAAGGATTACCGCGAGGTAAATATAAATCTATGGGGCGAGTGCTGCCCTGACGACCAACACCGAAGGTGCTCATCCTGCATTAGGTTGTGAGAATGCTTGAATGTATTTCTTTTACAAGAGTACAAGGTTTTCTCATCCGGAAATGCCTAAAGCAAATTGAGTCCGAGTATTTTATACTATATATAAATAAATAGCTTCTTATTACTATTTCTTAGTATTTATATTACTTTTATATCTCAAATTTTTCTAGATAAAAGTAATTTATTTAGAAGTTCTAATAGAAATAATCTAGTAATATAATACTAATAAATACTTTAAATATTTTTATATTTATTATTCTAACTAAATGATTTCTTTTAGGATTAGAAGATTTATATTAGTTTTAATATTTTAAAATTAAAATTAGTTAGTTTATATATAAGAAAAATTAAAACAAAAATAATTTTCTTATTTTATTAATTTTTAATATTAAAATATTAATACTACTAGTTAGAAAAGAAATTAATATATAGTCTATAATTAATTAAATACCTGAAAAGTAATTAAATACCTAAAAAGCAGATATATAAATAAAGTAGTTTTAAAAAACATATATTATTAAAAAGCTCTTTTACTAAAATTATATAATTAATAACTTAATATTAAATAATAGATAAATAGCTATAAATTAGATACCTATCCCTTATACAAGGCCCCTTTTTTGGTGAAAGGTAAGAATGCCCGTATACTAATTAGTATATATACTACTAACTAATATACTTTCCGGTAAAAGGGATTTCGGTAAAGGGGCACTTCCCCTATTACCTTTTAATAAGCATTCCCTTGTCTCGAAGCGTATTCTCGTTATATTATTATATAATCTAGCTTATAGAGTTGCTATCTACCATACCTATAAGTCCTGTATTATCCTAGAGGTATATAGTTAAGAGCAGTACCTGTAAGTATAGCTATACTAACTCTTGGGAGACGAACTCAAGGCAACTATAAAGCTTCTTAGTAGCTATAACTTGAGGGGTATGGCCGAGCTAAGAGAGTATAAGCCCTAGCCTGAAAACAAATACTAGATAACTGAGTACCTAGTTAGCTATAATAGCGTTTACTATCTATAGCCGTAGTATAGCTATAGTACCTGCCTATAGGGCCGGGTCTTATATATTAAAACAAGGAATTACTTTACAAAACTCTATTGCCTAGTATAGGCTAAGTAAGAACTAACTGCAATTAAATAGCAGTTACTAAAAGGCCCGATAGTATAATAATAGTATATAGAGTTAGTAAACTCTATAGCCTAGGTTTGATTCCTAGTTAGGCTCCTGATTTGCTTCTTAATAAATACTCTTATAGTATTTGGCAATAAGTAGATCCATTTTTTTTAGTCTTGTTTTTTAAGTAAGAGATACTATATAGGGACACTAGTCTAGCTTTAAGAAGTATATAAAGCCCTCCTCGCCCGCCCTTTGCCTCTCCTTCTCTTTTTCCCTTTTCTTCTCCTGCTTACTTCTTCTCTAGCCACTTCTTTTTCTCTTCTCCTTACTTCCTCCCGATTAAATAAGTAAGGAGTAGAGGTAGTATAAGAACCAGAATAGCAAAAGAATTAGTAGCCAGTTATACTCTAGGGTTTTACTCCCTAAGCTTTTCTATACAGGTCATTTTATTAGGTACCTATCCCGGGGGGAAATTACTTATATTACCTGCCAGGGCTTTAAATCTATAATTAGCTTACTAGTATAGTATACTCGAGACTATTTATAGACCGACTACCCTGCTTCCTCCTTCCAGAAGGCTATTAATACCCGAAATAGTAATAAGGAGGCCGGAGCTTCCGTTATATTATAGCTAAGGGATTACTATAATAGTAAGGATATATATAGTTAGTTCTAACTATATTATAAAGGCTTGATATTAGGCTTTTAGTAAATCAAAAAAGCTTATTTTAATATATATAACCTAGAGCTAAAGTAAATGCAGTTATATACTCGCTTAAGTTATATAACTATATTTACTCGAGGCATTCTAGTAAAATCCACTAGCTAATTTAATTATAAGTACTATAAGCTAGTAGGATATATAGCCTAGCTTAAATTAACCTAGTTCCTTTAAAAAAAGAAGTTATATAATTATATATTACTTAGGCCCTCTCTTACTTAGAAATAAGAAATTAGTTTCTAGATTCTATTATATAATATAAGCTAAGTAAGTATATTATATACTTTTTTATAATATCTTAAATTTAATTCTTTATAGAACTCTTATCTTTTTTATTCTTTTTACTTTTCTTTATTATTTAAATTTTTAAAATAATTTATAAAACTTAATATATTTATTTTTCTAATAGTCTAATCTAATTAAATATTAAAAGAAAATATAAAATTAGAGTTTAGATTCTAAGTTTATTAGAAATAAATAAAAGAAATTAATCTAGTATTATTATAAATATAAATTATATTAATATAATAAATTACTATAAATAATTTATATAATAATAATAAAAAAGAAAGAAAACTTAAAAATATAAAAGAAATTCTAAAATTAAAATATATTTTATTTATAATATTTAAATTATAAATAAAAGAAAAAATAAAAAAAATAAAAAAAGAAATAGAAAAGAAAAAGAAATAAGAATTTATTTAAAAGAAATAAAAGAAATTTTTTATATATTAAAGAAAAAAATATAAGAATTAAAATTAAAGAAATTTAGTACTATATATAAAAAGAAAATATTTAAATTATAAATTAAATTCTAAGTATATTTTTAAAATTTAAAATATTAAAAGAATAAGAAAAAAAGAGAAATAAAATATAAAAAGAATTATAAAAAGAAGTAAGAAAAAAGATAGAAAAGAAATTAAAGAAATATAATAAAAGAAAAAATAATAATAATTAAAATAATAAAGAAGAGGGAAAAAGAGAAAATTAAAAATTAATAAGAGAAAATAAATAAAAGAAGAAAATAAATTAAAAAAGAAAATAGATAAAAGAAAAGAATAAGTTAAATAGTATTATAGTTATATTTTTTTCGTAATAGAAATTAGCTTTATATATTCGGATTAAGAAGTTCTAGATAGGAATTTAAATAAATTAAATAATATTATAAGGTAATAATAAGAAGTATTATATAATTATAAGTATAAAAATACTATTTGAATTAAGTATAAAGCTTTAAATATAATAGAAAGTATTTTATTTATATAGACTTTTTATATTATATAAATTCTATATATTTTTATAAATTATATAGAAATATTTAGAATTTCTCGAGATTTCTTATATAATCTAATACCTGTAATTTCTATTTAAGGATCTATAATATAGTAAGTACTATATTAAATCTATAATAAATAATAAGGAAAAAAGAAGAAAAAAACGAATTTATAAAAGAAGTAAAATTAATAAGAGAAAAAGAGTTAAATAGAATTTCGTAAAATATAAGATTAATTAAAAGAAATAAAATATATAGAAAATATAAGCTAAATAATAATAATAATTTAAAGGAAAGTAAGTTAGATATAATAAATATATTAAAAGAAAGAGAAATTAGAACTAAAAATAGAAGTAATAAATAAAAAAGAATATAAGAAGTAAATAAGAAATAATTAAGAGAAAAGATAATTAATAGAAAGAATAAATAAAAGAAAAGTTTTATAAGCTAAAGAAAGTTATAATAAAAGAAGAAATATAAGTCAAATGCCTGAAAAGCGGATATATAAGTAAGGCGGTTTTGAAAAACATATATTAGTAAGAAGCTCCCTTACCAAAATCATATAATTAATAACTTAATATTAAATAACGGGCAAATAGCTATAAGTTAGGTACCAAAATAATTATATATTACTAGGTTTTTAAAAGGTTATAGCTATATATTATATATTAGTTATATAGTAGATTAATTACGATTTTATAATAAGAGTATATATATTAAAAGCCAAAAAAGTATAATATATATAATATTAGTAATAACTTAATAAATAATAGGCAAATAGCTATAAGTTAAATACCGAAATAATTATATATTACTAAGTTTTTAAAAGGTTATAGCTATATATTATATATTAGTTATATAATAGATTAATTATGATTTTATAGTAAAAGTATATATATTAAGAGCCAAAAAAGCATAATATATATAATATTAATAATAACTTAATAAATAATAGGCAAATAGCTATAAGTTAGGTACTAAAATAATTATATATTACTAGGTTTTTAAAAGATTATAGCTATATATTATATATTAGTTATATAGTAGATTAATTACGATTTTATAATAAGAGTATATATATTAAGAGCCAAAAAAGCATAATATATATAATATATATATTTTAATAAAACTAATATTATATTATTAATAACTTTCTTTATATTAGTTTAAGGCCCTAAAAGGCTATGAATTAAGTATTAAATTAATTATATATATTATAATAAAAAGTATATATTTTAGGATTTAATATATTATAATATATATAATAAATTTATTACTAAGAGTTTGGAACTTACTTAAAGATTAAGGCTAGAGATATTTCCTAAATCTAAACCCCTTTTACTTTTAGTATAATTAATAATAATTTTTTTAGATATTACTTCTAAATAAGCTAATTCTTTAATAGCCTTTTATTCCTGAACCCTTAGTAAATTATTACCGGATTTTAATCTTTTATTTCTAAATCTAATTCTCTAAGAATACTTTACCTAAAGAAAAGTAAAGAAGAAAAGAAAGAAATAAGATATAAAAATAATATAACTAAATAAATATACTAGCGGGAAAAGTATTAATAAGTTCCAGATCCTAATTTAATAAGTTATTATTTACTTACTTATATTTCCTTAAGCTTCTTCTATTTATTATAGATTTAATAACTAATATATGCCTTTTCCTAGCTTCTTTAAATACTATTTAGTAATCTTCTCCTTAATAACCTCCTCCTTAATAACCTTTTCCTTAATAACCTTTTCTTCCTTTATAACCTCTTTCTTTAGATATACTAACCTCTTTAATTCTAATTATATAATAGCCTAATTCTTTATATATATTGCCTTCTTATTATATCCAAGAATATTTAAATACTATAAGTACTTTAAGTATAGAGCTACTTGGCTTCCAAATACTATTAATTTGACCTCGAAATATATAAGAATTATTAATTAGATATTAAAGATCTATATCTAATTCTATAGAACTTTTATTATAGAATATAGGCCTGCCTTATATAATATAAGAGCCTACTATTTATAAATCTGCTAGAATTCGAGAGTAAAATACCGAGTTATTACTAACTAAATAAGAAATTACTATTTGCTTATCTATAAGAATCCAAAAACGAAATATTAAATAATAATTACCTAATAGTAAATATTATAGAGAGACCTAAGAGATCCCTAGTAAGACCCAAAAGACTCCCTATTTAAGCCCAAGTATTATAAGTACTATTTTACCTTATAATTCTTCTGAAAATATAGTAACTTTCTAGCTAATTACTACTAAATTAATAATTATATTCCTGTAAATCTACTATAAATACGAATCTCCTAAATGCTTATAACCGAGAAATAAGAGACAGATATATATATATTCTATAAAGCCTGCTATATAAATGAGCTATAAATTTAGTAAGGCCTATAGGATTAGGTATTTATAATATATAAGTAATAAAGAATTAGAACCTATTAGTTAATCTTAAGGGAATTAATAATTTATTCTCTAAATACTAACTATTTACTAGGGTACTAATCTGGAACCTTTAAATTTATAAGACTAGAATAGGAATTCTTTACCGAGTTATAATTTCTTACTATATAATATAACCCTAAATAATAGTAATTATAGTATTAATAATTTCGATAATAGTTCCCCAGAATATAATAATAAAACGGAGCCTAATAGCCAGGAGCTATATAGTAAATTACAGGCAAATATTTCCTTTTTTATAAATAGTAACTAGTCTAGTTTCGGGTATTTCCTAAACTAACTACTTCCGGGCAGTAATAATAATAATAGTAATAATCCTAACTTTGTTCCCGAAAAGACCTCTAATATATCTTATCTAGATAATAATAATAATATTAATAAGAATAATAATAATACTAAGAATAACTAAATTATTAATAATAAGAATACTAAAACTAAGAATAAAGGTAAGAGTAATAATAAGAATAAGGCAGAATTAGAAGCTTAATTATAAGCCAAGATTACTAGACCTAATAGGCTACTAATTAACTATATTTCGGAGCTAGCTCATTATTTATTTAATTTTCAAGAATATATAAATAAGTAATATATCGAGTTTAATAATAAATAAGATCCCTTTTATTTTACTAAATAATATATTATACTTCTATAATACTACGATTTTCTTTTGAATTATAGTCTTAGTAAATAAAATAGTAAACTATTATATCTAGAGCAAATAATAAACTAGTAAGAATATATAGTAATTAGGAATATTAACTAGTAAGCTATATTTACTAGTTTTACTATAAATAATAATAATAACTATTTATCTAATAGCCAGGTTATAAATAATAATAATAATAATTCAGATAATAATACTTTTTATAAGCTTAACTTTAATATATTATAGGTAAATTATAATAAAAATAATACTAAACCGGTAGCTAATATTTTAGACTATTATCCGCATTTATATATACTTTACTCTCAGATAAACTACTATAAAGATTTAAGATAATATAATATTAATAGCTTTTATAAGTATACTAATTACTTTTCTTTTACCTAATAAGAAATTTAAGTTAACTCATACTCTTATTTTTAATAAAATATCTCTATTTCTATATATTTATATATAAATATTACTAACTTTATAACGAATTCTAACTGGCCCAAGATTTAGAAGATAGCCTTTTATAAGATACCTTACTATTACTTTAGTTATATAATTAGTTATAAGGATATTTATATTTATATTTTCTTTTCTTTTATATAGGACCCTATAAAGAAGACTATATTTCCTAGATATAATAGTAGTACTTTATTTTCTATTTTCTAATATTAGTTTAATAAGATTCTTTTACTAGCCATATTCTATAATATTTTACTAATAAGTTACTAGTATATTCTTTTTAATTAGGAGTATATTAAACTTAAAGCCGAGATATACTAATAAGAGAATATTAGTTCTATATATAATAATAATATTTAAGCTAAGGTAATACTTCTTTATTATATGGTTTAAGGTTATATACTATAAGTAATTTAGTATAATATTATTTAGTAACTTCCTTTTTATAGTAATAAGCTATATTATAATACTTGTATTTACTTTTTAAATAAGAATACTAAACTTAATTTTAAGGCTAATATTTTATTAGAAATATAGAATACTTTTATTTCTATACTATTTCTAGTTCTTGATTTTTCGAAACTAGATTAGTCCCAAATCTATATTAATTTAGTAAAAGAAATTATCTTAACCTAATTTATATTACTTAAGTAACTACTTAATACTAATAAATATATCCCGACTATATATCTTCTTTATACCTACTATCTCAAGGCCTTTACTAAATAGGCTAACTTAGGCAAATATAGAAAGTCTATAAAACCTACTTTTTATATAACTACTATACTTTAAAATATTACTAATATAATACTAGTAATTTCCTAATATTACTATAAGTATTACTAAGGCTAGATATACTTATAAATATATAATAGCTTTAAAAAGATATATAATATAGTAAATTATAAGCCTTTAACTAATAAGTTCTTAGAGGAACTAGCCCGGGATTCAAATATTAATAAGATAATTCGGGTATATAATAAGAGTATTATAAAAACTCTTAAAAAAATATAAAATATTTACTTTATAAGGTATTTTTACTTATTTCATATATTTATATTTACTATATATTATTTCTTTAGTATTTATAAAGAATATTATCTTTCTTTTACTTTTATTAATAAGTTAAAAGCTTACTTAGAAGAAGCTAGTAATTAGGGCTTAAATTACTAGCTAACTACTATTAATTACTAACCTTTTTAGAAGTTACTAACCGAATATTAGATTAATTTTACTTTTCTAAATATTCTCAAATATTTAGTAGCCTTTAAGTAAATATCTATTATAAATCTAGTACTTGGTATATCTTATAAGTAATATAAAGTTTTAATTATACTTCTTATAATATTACCTTTTACTTTTAATATAGAACTAGTTTTTATAAGTCTAAAATTATTTTAATATCTCTAGAAAATAATATTTTAATATTCAGGAAAGGCTTTTCTCAGGATAAATATCTAAGAGGGCATTTCTACTTATAGATATAGTTAGTATCTTAACCGAATTAATTAGGATTACTTAGCTTTTTATAACTAATTCTCTAATAAAATTATATATACTAGTAATATAATCCGGGATAAATATTATAAGAATTAGAAAGAAGTTATTATATCTAAAAAAAGCCTAGTATATATTAAGGTAATAGATTACTAGCTAGAGCTTTATAAGAATAACTTTTAATACTTATAATATATCTAATTATATTTTCTTATTATAATTATATAAACTTATTAGATAAATATATTCTTTATTATTAAGGATATAATTAAACTAGAGTTTAAAAAGAAGGTAAATAAAGGGAAAATCACGTTTTATTAGATATCTTTTCGGGAGTATTTTATTAATAATTAGAAGTAGTTTATCTTAATAATAAATATATAATAAACTAAGACTAAATATATTTAAGATTTCCTAAAATATATATAGGGCTTTAGGGAAATAAACTATAAAGGCTAGGAAGATCAAGTATTTTATACCCTAAGCTTTTATATTTATTAGATTATGAAATATTATATTAGTAGAATTAAATAATAAAAGTTTTATATACTAATTAGTAAATACTTTATAGTAACTTACTAGCTATTTCCTTACCTAACTATAATTAAGTTTATTTAGTATAATAATAATTATATATTTCTTTAGATATGAGTTTATTATTATTACCTAGCCTAATTATAAATAAGACAAGATATAATTCTTAGTATTAATTTCTTATTACTAACTATAATTAACTTCCCTTTATAATATTAGCCTGCCTATAATTAGTTATTAAAGTATTTTATATCCCAAACTAATACTTTTATAATAAAGTAATATTATAAGTAATAATAATTTAAGGTAAACTTTAGAAAAGAAAATAGTTATAAGTATAATAAGGAACGGGATATTTTTAATTACGAGTTTCCTAATAGTAATAATAAGGCCCTTCCCGAATTATTAAGGAAATACTAGTATATACTAGACTAGGAGTTTATAATACTAGTTAAATGCCTAAAAAGCGAATATATAAGTAAGGCAGTTTTAAAAAACATATATTAGTAAGAAGCTTTCTTACTAAAATCATATAGTTAATAACTTAATATTAAATAACGAGTAAATAGCTATAAGTTAGGTACTAAAATAATTATATATTACCAGGTTTTTAAAAAGTTATAGTTATATATTATATATTAGTTATATAGTAAATTAATTATAATTTTATAGTAAGAGTATATATATTAAGAGCCAAAAAAGCATAATATATATAATATTAGTAATAACTCAATAAATAACAGGCAAATAGCTATAAGTTAGATACTAAAATAATTACATATTATTAGGTTTTTAAAAGATTATAGCTATATATTATATATTAGTTATATAGTAGATTAATTACGATTTTATAGCAAGAGTATATATATTAAGAGCCGAAAAAGCATAATATATATAATATTAGTAATAACTTAATAAATAATAGGTAAATAGCTATAAGTTAGATACTAAAATAATTATATATTACTAGGTTTTTAAAAAGTTATAGCTATATATTATATATTAGTTATATAGTAAATTAATTGCGATTTTATAGTAAAAGTATATATATTAAGAACTAAAAAAGCATAATATATATAATATATATATCTTAATAAAACTAATATTATATTATTAATAACTTTTTTTAAATTAGTTTAAGGCCCTAAAAGACTATGAATTAAGTACTAAATTAATTATATATATTATAATAGAAAGTATATATTTTAGGATTTAATATATTATAATATATATAATAAATTTATTACCGAGAGTTTGGAACTTGCTTAGAAATTAAGGCTAGAAGTATTTCCTAAATCTAAACCCCTTTTATTCTTAGTATAATTAATAATAATTTTTTTAAATATTACTCTTAAATAAGCTAATTCTTTAATAGCTTTTTACTCTCAAACCCTTAGTAAATTATTACTAGATTTTAATCTTTTATTTCTAAATCTAATTCTCTAAGAATACCTTACCTAAAGAAAAGCAAAAAAGAAAAGAAAGAAATAAGATATAAAAGTAATATAACTAGATAAGTATACTAGTAGGAAAAGTATTAATAAGTTCTAAATTCTAATTTAATAGATTATTATTTGCTTACTTATATTCCCTTAAGCTTTTTCTATTTACTATAGATTTAATAACTAATATATGCCTTTTCCTAGCTTCTTTAAATACTATTTAGTAATCTTTTCCTTAATAACCTCTTTCTTAATAATCTCTTTCTTAATAACCTCCTTCTTTTTTATAACCTTTTTCCTTAAATATACTAATCTCTTTAACTCTAATTATATAGTAGCCTAATTCTTTATATATATTACTTTCTTACTATATCTAAGAATATTTAAATATTATAAGTACTTTAAGTATAAAGCTACTCGGCTTCTAAATACTATTAATTTAATCTCGAAATATATAAGAATTATTAACTAGATATTAAAGATTTATATTCGATTCTATAGGACTTTTATTATAGAGTATAGGCCTGCCTTATATAATATAAAAGCCTATTATTTATAAATCTACTAGAATTCGAGGGCAAAATACCGAATTATTATTAACTAAATAAGAAATTATTACCTGTTTATCTATAAGAATCCGAAAACAAAATATTAAATAATAATTACCTAATAATAAATATTATAAAGAGACCTAAGAGATCCCTAGTAAGACCTAAAAGACTTCTTATTTAAGCCCAAGTATTATAAGTACTACTTTATCTTATAACTCTTCCAAAAATATAGTGGCTTTCTAGCTAATTATTACTAAATTAATAACTATATTCCCGTAAATCTATTATAAATACGAATTTCCTAGATACTTATAACCGAGAAATAAAAAATAAATACATATATGTTTTATAGAGCCTGCTATATAAATAAGCTACGAATTTAGTAAGGCCTATAGGATTAGGTATTTATAATATATAAATAATAAGGAATTAGAACCTATTAGTTAATCTTAAGGGAATTAATAATTCATTCTCTAAATACTAACTATTTACTAGGGTACTAATCTGGAATCTCTAAATTTATAAGACCGGAATAGGGATTCCTTACCGAGTTATAATCTCTTATTATATAGTATAATTCTAGATAATAGTAATTATAGTATTAATAATTTTAATAATAGTTCCCTAGAATATAATAGTAAAACGGAGCCTAATAGCCAGGAGCTATATAGCAAATTACAGGCAAATATTTCCTTTTTCGCAAATAGTAATTAGCCTAGTCTCGGGCATTTCCTAAACTAACTACTTCTAGGTAATAATAATAATAATAGTAATAATCCCGACTTTATTTCCGAAAAGACTTCTAATATGCTTTATCTAGATAATAATAATAGTATTAATAAGAATAATAATAATACCGAGAATAATTAAATTATTAATAATAAGAATACTAAGACTAAGAATAAGGATAAGGGTAATAGTAAGAACGAGGCAGAATTAGAAGCTTAATTATAAGCCGAGATTACTAGATCTAATAGGCCGCTAATTAACTATATTTCGGAGCTAGCTTATTATTTATTCGATTTCTAAGGATATATAAATAAGTAGTATACTAAGTCTAATAATAAATAAGATTCTTTTTATTTTACTAAATAATATATTATATTTCTATAATACTATAATTTCCTTTCAAATTATAGTCTTAGTAAATAAAATAGTAAACTATTATATCTAGAGCAAATAATAAACTAGTAAGAATATATAGTAGTTAGGGATATTAACTAGTAAGCCATATTTATTAGTCTTATTATAAATAATAATAATAATTATTTACCTAATAGCTAGGTTATAAATAATAATAATAATAATTATTTACCTAATAGCTAGGTTATAAATAATAATAATAATAATTCAGATAATAGTACTTTTTATAAGCTTAACTTTAATATATTACGGGTAAATTATAATAAAAATAATACCGAACTAGTAACTAATATTCCAGACTATTACTCGTATTTATATATACTTTGCTTTTAGATAAACTACTATAAAGGTTTAAGATAATATAATATTAATAGCTTTTATAGGCATACTAATTGCCTTTCTTTTATCTAATAAGAAATTTAAATTAACTTATACCCTTATTTTTAATAAAATATCTCTATTTCCATATATTTATATATAAATATTACTGACTTTATAATAAATCCTAACTAGCCTAAGGTTTAGAAAATAGCCTTTTATAAGGTGCCTTACTATTACTTTAGTTATATAATTAGTTATAAGAATATTTGTATTTATATTTTCTTTTCTTTTATATAAGACCCTATAAAGAAGACTATATTTCCTAAATATAGTAGTAGTACCCTATTTTCTATTTTCTAATATTAGTTTAATAAGATTCTTTTACTAGCCATATTTTATAATATTTCGCTAATAAGTTACTAGTATATCCCTTTTAATTAGAAATATACTAAACTTAAAGCCGAGATATACTAATAAGAGAATATTAGTTCTATATATAATAATAATATTTAAGCTAAGGTAATACTTCTTTATTATATAATTTAAGGTTATATACTATAAGTAATTTAGTATAATATTATTTAGTAACTTCTTTTTTATAATAATAAGCTATATTATAATACTTATATTTACTTTTTAAATAAGAATACTAAACTTAACTTTAAGGCTAATACCTTATTAGAAATATAAAATACTTTTATTTCTATATTATTTCTAGTTCTTAACTTTTCGAAATTAAATTAGTCCCGAATCTATACTAATTTAGTAAAAGAAACTATCTTAACCTAATTTATATTACTTAAATAGCTACTTAATACTAATAGATATATCCCGACTATATATTTTCTTTATACTTACTATTTTAAGGCCTTTACTAAATGGGCTAACTTAGGCAAATATAAAAAGTTTATAAAGCCTATCTTTTATATAACTATTATATTCCGAGATATTACTAATATAATACTAGTAATCTCCTAATATTACTATAAGTATTACTAAGGCTAGATATATTTGCAGGTATATAATAGCTTTAAGAAAGTATATAATATAGCGAATTATAAGCCTTTAACTAGTAAGTTCTTAGAGAAACTAGCCCGGAATTCAAATATTAATAAGATAATTCGGGTATATAGTAAGGGTACTATAAAGACTTTTAAAAGAATATAGAATATTTATTTTATAGGGCGTTTTTGCCTATTTTATATACTTATATTTACTATATATTATTTCTTTAGTATCTATAAAAAGCATTATCTTTCTTTTATTTTTATTAATAAATTAAAAGCTTACTTGGAAGAAGCTAATAATTAGGGCTCGAATTACTAGCTAACCACTACTAATTACTAATCTTTTTAGAAGTTACTAACCGAATATTAAATTAACTTTACTTCTCTAAATATTCTTAAATATTTAGTAGCCTTTAAGTAAATATTTACTATAAATCTAGTACTTAGTATATCTTATAAATAATATAAAGTTTTAATTATACTTCTTATAATATTACCTTTTACTTTTAATATAGAACTAGTTTTTATAAGTCTAAAATTATTTTAATATCTCTAGAAAATAATATTTTAATATTCGGGAAAGGCTTTTCTCGGGATAAGTATCTAAGAAAGTATTTCTACTTATAGATATAGTTAGTACCTTAACCGAATTAATTAGGATTACTTAGCTTTTTATAACTAATTCTCTAATAAAATTATATATACTAGTAATATAATCCGGGACAAATATTATAAGAATTAGAAAGAAGTTATTATATCTAAAAAAAGCCTAGTATATATTAAGGTAGCAGATTACTAGCTAGAGCTTTATAAGAATAACTTTTAATACTTATAATATATCTAGTTATATTTTCTTATTATAATTATATAAACTTATTAGATAAATATATTCTTTATTATTAAGAATATAGTTAAACCAGAATTTAAAGAGAAAATAAATAGAAGAGAAATTACGTTTTATTAGATATCTTTTTAGAAGTATTTTATTAATAATTAGAAGTAATCTATCTTAATAATAGATATATAATAAACTAAGATTAAATATATTTAAGATTTCCTAGAATATATATAGGACTTTAGGGAAATGAATTATAAAGGCTAGGAAAATCGAGTATTTCATATCCTAAGCTTTTATATTTATTAGATTATGAAATATTATATTAGTAGAATTAAATAGTAAAAGTTTTATATACTAATTAGTAAATACTTTATAGTAACTTATTAGCTATTTCCTCGCCTAATTATAATCAAGTTTATTTAGTATAATAGTAATTATATATCTCTTTAAATACGGGTTTATTACTATTACCTAGCCTAATTATAAATAAGATAAGATATAGTCCTTAGTATTAATTTCTTATTACTAACTATAATTAATTTCCTCTTATAATATTAGTTTGCCTATAATTAGCTATTAAAGCATTTTATATCCCAAACTAATACTTTTATAATAGAGTAATATTATAAGTAGTAATAATTTAAGGCAGACTTTAGAAAAGAAAATAGTTACAAGTATAATAAGAAATAGGATATTTTTAATTACAAGCCTTCTAATAGTAATAATAAGGCCCTTCCCGAATTATTAAGGAAATACTAGTATATATTAGACTAGAAGTTTATAATACTAGGAAATATAAAGTACTATATATTATCTCAGATACTTATAGAATATATAGCTACCCTTATTCTATTTAATACTAATTTAGTAGTAATTTCAGTAGCTCTAGACCTCTTATACCAGGTATAGTAATAGGTTAAGTATCTAGATAAAATCTAATAACTTAATAGAGAAATATTAGTAATTTACTAGTATTTTAAGGCCGTTTTACTTACTAAATACTTTATAAAATCTAATATTTAGTATTATATTTTATATTAATTTATTTTATTTATTATAGTAATAAAGTATAAACTTAATATAATTTATTAACTTTTTACTTAATTATTAAAGTAGCTTTAAAAGAGCCTGCTTATATATTTATAATAATATATATAGACTAGTTATTCTTTTAGTAAACCCTGCTCAATAATATATTACTAGTCCTTAGTGGCTTATTTACTAGTAAATATATATTTTTTATTTTATATAAAGTTCCCTAATAAAAATAAAGCTTCTAATTCATATCTTTATAATAAACTAAGAATATAATATAAGCTAGTATCCGACTGCGAACTATAACTAATAAAACCCTATAATACTAATATATATATATATATATTCTAATTTATTAATATTATTACTTTTTCTTTTTTCCTTAAATATTTTTCGGAATAAGTTTCTCTAGTCCCGATTTCTTATCTAATATATTCTTACTATTAATTTGCTATTAATTATTTAGGGAGTTCTGGTAGCTTATAGGCATATTTCTTATACCCTAGTATATTTTTCCAAATCTTTTCTCTTATAATATTATTACTATATATTATATAATTTATTAACTAATAATTAATTACTTCTAGGTCTTTTTAATACCGAATTATTATATTATTATTATTAAATAAACTATCTTTAATTACTATATATTTTCTAATATTATAAGTTTATAATATAAATTTACTAGTATATTAGTAGCTAATAATAAATATATTATAGGATTTCTTAAGATATCTTTTTCCCTCTTTTATATCTTATTATTACTATATTATATGGTCTTGCCCTGTCTATATAGAATACTAGTATTAGAAATCCCGAGAAAATAATATATATAATATATAGGGCTTATAGGATAGTATATACCTAATTAGAAGTTACTTGCTCTCTTTTTCTTTTTTTATTACTACTAGCTAGTTCCTTTTTTATTTCTTTATTACTATTTACTAGTTCGCTTTCTGCTTCTGGGTTACTGCCTACTAGTTCCCTTTCTACTCCTGGGTTACTACCTGCTAGTTCCTTTTCTATTTCTGGTTCGCTGCCTACTAGTTTTTTTTCTGCTCCTAGTTTACTACTTACTAGTCCGCTTTCTGCTCCTGGTTTGCCGCCTACTAGTTTATAATCTATTCCCGGTTTACTATATTATATTCCATAATTCCCGGCTACTTATAGATTATTATAATAATATAAATCATTATAAGGCACCAAAATATTAGTACTATTAACCTAGCTCTTATTACCTACTATAAATATGGTACTCATTTAGCCAGTCTCCTATATACCTATTAAAGATAAGGTATATATTTATAATTTAGTAGTAATTCATAAGTAATTTGCTAATATACCTATAGCTTCTTAGCTAGGGCCAAATTAATAGTAACCTCATTAATAATAGTAGCTTACTAAAGAAATATTTATATATATTATACCTAATATTTATATAAATATTTAAGAAAAATTTCATAGTTAGCCAGGGAAATTATATCTATAATAAGCTATTTATATAAGTTTACCTTTAGTAATACTATATATTATCTCGCTAATTACTATTAACTAGTTATCTTATCTCTCCTGCCCATAATAAAAATAGTATATAGTATAGTTATTATATTAGCTAGGGTAATAAGTAAAAATATATTAATATATATTATTTGCTTTCCTTATTATCTAAAAGAACTAATAAATAGTATTTACTTATTATTTCCTTATTACTAAACTATTTACTAATAGTTAGCTAGCTACTAGCTATATTTTAGAAGAATACCTATAAGCTACTTAAGCTTCTGCCTAACTATAACCGTATTCTTAGTATAAATTATTAGAGGCAGGCTCGAGAGCTATCTAATCTTAACCTAGTAAAGGTAATACTTATAGTTAAGGCATCTGACTATTTTTATTATTACTAGCTCGGTAATAATATATATACTAATTGTCTCTATATATAAACCGAATTAGTAGCTAATTATTTACTTAGATTCTTAAAAAATAATATACTCTAAAGCACAAGTACTTTTTCTAAGATACCTCTCCCCTAATAAGAGGGCTTAGGGCTCCTATAAGTTCCTTGAGTAATATACGAGAATTAATTAGTTAAGTACTAGAGATAACTAAGTTAATTAGTTATATTATAGAGAACGAGTTAGTATAGAAGGTTAATTAGCTAGAGAAATATAATGTCTCTATTATTTACCTATTTATTTATAATTAACTAACTAAATATTAAATTATTAGAAATATCTCGCAAGAGATAATATTAGATATATAAAGCTCTTACGGGCTTAATTATAGCTTATAATACGGTGGCAGAGTAATCTATAAAGAAAAGTGGCCTTCCTAGTTCAAATAACTTAATTATAATATTTAGGTTTTTGGCTAGTAAAGCCAGAGAGAATTCTGGCTTAATATCTAGAGATAAGAAGTCTTCTAATATAGAAATAATTATTACTAATAAACCCTTGAACTAATTATTACTAATTCGCCTCCTTTTCGGTTATATATAGCTACTAACTTGTAATAGGCTTTTTTTTAATATTTAATTTTATTTTATAATTATTTAGTTATTAGAAATATTATATAAATATATTATATATAAGCTTTATTTAAATAAGTCTTATTTCTTAGAATATAGTTTTATAATTAATTTATTTTTATTTTTTTTTTATTTAAATAAATATTTTATAATAATATTATAAATAATAAATAATTTAAATATAATTTATTATATTTATTTTATAGTAATTTTATTATATTTTTTAAAAAAAAAGTTTTATTAAATTTATAATTATAAATTAATTAATTATTTATAAAATTAATTATTATTATAGTTTAGATTTTAATATTTTAGTTATCTAATATATTTTAATAATTATTATAAGAATATATTAAAATAGCCTAGATACATAATATTATAATAAGAAATAGCTTATATATATATGAAGATTATATTATAATTATATAAATAAAAGTAAAATAATTTATAAACTTTTATTAGATTAAATTATTTTATTAATATTTCTAAAAGTTTTTTATAGTTTTCTATAAGCTTAAAAATAAGCTTATTATAAAGAAAAAAATAATACTTATAATTTAGGTTTTAATATTCTAGTTACTTAATATAATTATTTAATAGCTAGTATAAAAAATATATATAGAAACTATTTAAAATATTAGATTTTTTAGAAACTAGCTTATTATAAATATATTTAAGCCTATAGCCTTTTATATTCCTAGTTTTTTCTTTTTTAGCCTTTAAATTATTTTTATAAAAAATCTTTTATTTTATTTTCTAAGCCTTAAATACTATATTTATAATAATTAATTTTATAATAATTTTAATTTAAATTATATAATATTAATTTCAAAATAATTTATTTTTATTTTTTATATTAATTATTTATTTTTTATTTTAATATTTAATATTTTTAATTTTTTTAAATTAATAATTATAATATTTAATATTTAAATTAAAGTTTTTAATATTAAAAAAAAGTATTATTAAAATTAAAACTAAATAAGCAGGCCCGAGTAGGCCCAGGCTAGTTACGGCCTTATAAAAGAGTCCTTAGATAAGGGGAAGTTATTACTAGATAATTAGGGAATTAGAGACTATGAGCAAGAGTATATATTTAAATATATACTATTTATAATCTATAAGAATGAGATAGAGAAATAGTAGTAAAGGAAAGGAGGAGAATCTATTATTAGCTAGGTATTAGCTAGTAAGGAGGTTAGCAAAAGTCTATTATTAGAGAGATATTAGCTCGCAAACGGGTTAAGAAAAGTTTATTAATAAATAAGTATTAGCTAGTAAAGAGGAAAAGAAGAGATAACTATTTAGGACCGAATTATTAATAAAATACTAGTAAATTAAGTATATATAGTAATAAACTAGGCATAATTTAGTTATCTTAACTTAAGAGAAAAGAAGTATATTATAGCTTATATTAGTAAATTTATCTTAATATATTTCCTTTTATTTTTTAGGTAAAGAAATAGTAAACTAATAATGAATTAGTAATAATTTATAAATAAATAACTAGCTTTCTAGAAATTAAGCCTAGTAACTAATTAATAGAATACTAGCTAATTAGAGTATTAGGTAAGGACCTTATACTCGCTTACTATAAACCGGGCTGCTATAGAACCCCTGATTAAGTAAGCTATATGGCTCAAATTTATAATCTTAGTTTTATATTAGATTTACTTAAATAATAGTTAGCTTAAATTTAAGTTATTATATAATACCTACTATATACCAAGCTAGTATACTTAAGCTTAACTTAAGCGAGGGGCCTAATATATATATAAATAGCCCCCGGGGATTTCTCTCTAGCTTTTTCTTTTTATTTCTTATTTATATTTTTTTCCCTAGTAAGTACTAATTTACTTAATAATTAAGCTCTAATTTGATATTAAATCTTTAGAAGCCAAATAACTTAGCCCGAGTTATTATTAAATTAGTATTATAATTATTTATTACTAAATTAGAATATTGTCCTATTTCTTTTTAGTCTAGTAATAACTAATTATTACTAATTCATTACTATATAGCCCTCTTACTTATTTAGTACTAAATAGGATAGAGGGGTTCTCCGGGAGATATTTAGTAGTAATTAGGAGCTAGCTCGGTAAGTATTAGATAGTAAATTAAAGGCTAATTATTAGGGATTTAGTATTATATTACTTGCTACTTATATTTCTTTCTATAGAACTTTGCCTGCGGATCCCTTATCTTTCTTTCTTAATTATTAACTAAATCCCTAGTAAATTACTATTGAATTATTATTAAAATAGCTAATTTTCCTAGCCCGTTTTCCGGTAATATACTAGTAAATAACAAGCCACTTATTACTACTAAGCGAAAGGATCTCTAGCTAGCCAGAACCAAGATAGTTAATAGTAAGAAAAAGACCGTTAAGCTAATTCGTTATAGTTTATTTATACTTAAGCTAGGAGAGATAAGTAGATTAGTCCCGATTTAGTATTGAATTACCGGGCATTTAATAAAGAAATACTAACTATTTACTATATAGAAAAATAGTAAACATAATAGAGACTATATTAATTAGTATAGAAATTATTATATATATGCCTATATATTATATATTACTACTATAGGATATACTAAGAAGTTATTTATATTAGGTACGGGTCAAATGCCTGAAAAGCGGGCACGTAAGCAAGGCGGTTTTAAAAAACACACGTTAGTGAGAAGCTCTCTTACCAAAATCATATAGTTAATAACTTAATATTAAATAATGGGCAAATAACTATAAGTTAGGTACTAAAATAATTATGTATTACTAGGTTTTTAAAAGATTATAGCTATATATTACGTATTAGTTATATAGTAAATTAATCGCGATTTTATAGCGAGAGTACACGTATTAAGAGCCAAAAAAGCGTAATACACGTGACATTAGTAATAACTTAATAAATAACGGGCAAATAGCTATAAGTTAGGTACTAAAATAATTACGTATTATTAGGTTTTTAAAAGATTATAGCTATATATTATGCATTAGTTATATAGTAGATTAATCGCGATTTTATAGCGAGAATACATGTATTAAGAGCCAAAAAAGCATAATACACGTGATATATATATCTTAATAAAACCGATATTATATTATTAATAACTTTCTTTATATTAGTTTAAGGCCCTAAAAGGCTATGAATTAAGTACTAAATTAATTATATATATTATAATAGAAAGTATATATTTTAGGATTTAATATATTATAATATACGTAATAAATTTATTATTAAGAGTTTGGAACTCACTTAGAAATTAAGGCTAGAGGCACTTCCTAAATCTAAATTCCTTTTATTCTTAGCATAATTAATAATAATTTTTTTAGATATTATTCCTAAATAAGCTAATTCTTTAATAGCCTTTTATTCTTGAATCCTTAGTAAATTATTACCGGATTTTAATCTTTTATTTCTAAATCTAATTTTTTAAGAATATTTTGCCTAAAGAAAAGCAAAGAAGAAAAAAAAGAAATAAGGCGTAAAAGTAATATAACTAGATAAGCACGCTAGCGGGAAAAGTATTAATAAGTTCTAGATCCTAATTTAATAAATTATTATTCGCTTACTTATATTTCCTTAAGCTTTTTCTATTTATTATAGATTTAATAACTAATATATGCCTTTTCCTAGCTTCTTTAAATACTATTTAGTAATCTTCTTCTTAATAATCTCCTCCTTAATAACCTTTTCCTTAATAACCTCCTCTTTTTTTATAACCTCTTTCCTTAGATATACTAATCTCTTTAACTCTAATTATATAGTAGCCTAATTCTTTATATATATTGCCTTCTTACTATATCTAAGAACATTTAAATATTATAAGTACTTTAAGTATAGAGCTACTTGGCTTCTAAATATTATTAATTTGACCTCGAAATATACAAGAATTATTAACTAGATATTAAAGATCTATACCTAATTCTATAGGACTTTTATTATAGAATATAGGCCTGCCTTATATAATATAAGAGCCTGCTATTCGCAAATCTACTAGAATTCGAGGGCAAAGTACCGAGTTATTACTAACTAAATAAGAAATTACTACTCGCTTATCTATGAGAATCCGAGAATGAAATATTAAATAATAATTACCTAATAGTAAATATTATAGAGAGACCTAAGAGATCCCTAGCGAGACCTAAAAGACTTCTTACTTAAGCCCAAGTATTATAAGTACTATCTTACCTTATAATTCTTCCGAAAATATAGTGGCTTTCTAGCTAATTACTACTAAATTAATAATTATATTCCCGCAAATCTACTATAAATATGAATTTCCTAGATACTTATAACCGAGAAATAAGGGGCAAATATATATATGTTTTATAGAGCCTGCTATATAAATAAGCTATGAATTTGGTAAGGCCTATGGAATTAGGTATTTATAATATATAAGTAATAAGGAATTAGAACCTATTAGTTAATCTTAAGGGAGTTAATAATTTATTCTCTAAATACTAATTATTTACTAGGGTACTAATCTGGAACCTCTAAATTTATGAGACCGGAATAGGAATTTCTTACTAAGTTATAATCTTTTACCGCGTAATATAACTTTAGATAATAGTAATTATGGTATTAATAATTTTAATAATAGTTTCCCAGAATATAATAGTAAAACGGAGCCTAATAGCCAGGAGCTATATAGTAAATTATAGGCAAATATTTCCTTTTTCGCAAATAATAACTAGCCTAGTCTCGGGTATTTCCTAAATTAACTATTTCCGGGTAATAATAATAATAATAGTAATAATTCCGACTTTGTTCCCGAAAAGACCCCTAATATGCCTTATTTAGATAATAATAATAGTATTAATAAGAATAATAATAATATTAAGAACAATTAAATTATTAATAATAAGGATACTAAGACTAAAGATAAGGGTAAGAGTAATAGCAAAAATAAGGCGGAATTAGAAGCTCAATTATAAGCCGAGATTACTAGACCTAATAGGCTACTAATTAACTATGTTTTGGAGCTAGCTCGTTATTTATTCGATTTCTAAGGATATATGAATAAGTAATATACCGAGTCTAATAATAGATAAGATCTCTTTTATTTTACTAAATAATATATTATATTTCTATAATACCGCGATTTCCTTTTAAATTATGGTCTTAGTAAATAAAATAGTAAACTATTATATCTAGAGCAAATAATAAACTAGTAAGAATACGTAATAATTAGAGATATTAACTAGCGAGCCATATTTACCGGTCTTATTACGAATAATAATAATAATTATTTACCTAATAGCCAGGTTATGAATAATAATAATAATAATTCAGATAATAGTACCCTTTATGAGCTTAACTTTAATATATTACGGGTAAATTATAATAAAAATAATACTAAACTAGTAGCTAATATTTTAGACTATTACCCGTATTTATATATACTTTACTTTTAGATAAACCGCCGCGAAAGTTTAAGATAATATAATATTAATAGCTTTTATGGGCATGCTAATTGCCTTTCTTTTGCCTAATAAGGAATTCAAGTTAACTTATATTCTTGTTTTTAATAAAATATCTTTACTTTTACGTATTTATATATAAATATTACTAACTCTATAATAAATCCTAACTGGCCTAAGGTCTAGAAGATAGCCTTTTATAAGGTGCCTTACTATTACTTTAGTTATATAATTAGTTATGAGGATATTTATATTTATATTTTCTTTCTTTCTATATAAGACCTTATAAAGAAAACTATATTTCCTAGATATAATAGCGGTGCCCTATTTTCTATTCTCTAATATTAGTTTAATAAGATCTTTTTACTAGCTATATTCCGTAATATTTCGCTAATAAGTCACTAGTATATCCCTTTTAATTAGGAGTATACTAAACTTAAAGCTAAGGCATATTAATAAGAGAATATTAGTTCTATATATAATAATAATATTTAAGCTAAGGTAATATTTCTTTATTATATAGTTTAAGGTCATGTACTACAAGTAATTTAGTATAATATTATTTGGCAACTTCCCCTTTATAGTAATAAGCTATATTATAATACTTATATTTACTTTTTAAATAAGAATACTAAACTTAATTTTAAGGCTAATACCTTATTAGAGATATAGGATGCTTTTATTTCTATATTATCCCTAGTTCTTGACTTTTTGAAACTAGATTAGTCCCGAATCTATACTAATTTAGTAAAAGAAACTATCTTAATCCAATTTATACTACTTAAGTAATTACTTAATACTAATAGATATATCCTGACCACGTATCTTTTTTATACTTACTATTTCAAGGCCTTTACTAAATAGGCCAATTTAGGCAAGCGTGGAAAGTTTATAAAGCCTATCTTTTATATAATTACTATATTTCGAGATATTACTAATATAATACTAGTAATCTTCTAATATTATTATAAGTATTACTAAGGCTAGGTATACTTGCAGGTATATAATAACTTTAAGGAAATATATAATATAGCAAATTATAAGCCTTTAACTAGTAAATTCTTAGAGAAACTAGCCCGGGATCTAAATATTAATAAGATAATTCGGGCATATGGTAAGGGTGTTATAAAGATTCTTAAAAGAATATGAAATATTTATTTTATAGGGCGTTTTTACCTATTTTATGCGCTTGTATTTATTATATATTATTTCTTTAGTATTTATAAAAAGCATTGTTTTTCTTTTACTTTTATTAATAAGTTAAAAGCTTACTTAAAAGAAACTAGTAATTAGGGCTCGAATTACTAGCTAACTACTACTAATTACTAACCTTTTTGGAAATTACTAACTAAATATTAGATTAACTTTATTTCTTTAAATATTCTCAAATATTTAGTAGCCTTTAAGTAAATATCTATTATAAATCTAGTACTTAGTATATCTTATAAGTAATATAAAGTTTTAATTATGCTTCTTATGGCACTGCCTTTTACTTTTAATATAGGACTAGTCTTTATAAGTCCAAAATTATTTTAATATCTCTAGAAAATAATATTTTAATATTCGGGAAAGGCTCTTCTCGGGATAGGTATTTAAGAAAGTATTTCTACTTATAAATATAGTTAGTATTTTAACTAAATTAATTAGGATTACTTAGCTTTTTATGACTAATTCTCTAATAAAATTATATATATTAGTAATATAATCCGGGATAAATATTATAAGAATTAAAAAGAGGTTATTATATCTAAGGAAGGCCTAGCATGTATTAAGGCGGCAGATTACTAGCTAGAGCTTTATAAGAATAACCCTTAATACTTGTAATATATCTAGTTATATTTTCTTATTATAATTATATGAACTTATTAGATAAACGTATTTTTTATTATTAAAAATATAGTTAAACTAGAGTTTAAGGAGAAGGCAAATAGAGGAGAAATCACGTTTTATTAGGTATCTTTTCGGGAGTATTTTATTAATAATTGGGAGTAGTTTATCTTAATAATAGATATGCGACGGACTAAGATTAAATATATTTAAGATTTCCTAAAGTATATATAGGGCTTTGGGGAAATAGACCACAAAAGCTAGGAAAATCGGGTATTTTGCACCCTAAGCTTTTGTGCCTATTAGATTATGGAATATTATATTAGTAAAATTAAATAGCGAAAGTTTCATGTACTAATTAGTAAATACTTTATAATAACTTACTAGCTATTTCCTTGCCTAACCACAACTAAGTTTATTTAGTATAATAGTAATTATATACCTTTTTAAATACGGGTTTACTACTATTACCTGGCCTAATTATAAATAAGATAAGATATAGTCCTTAATATTAATTTCTTATTACTAACTATAATTAACTTTTCCTTATAATATTAGCCTGCCTATAATTAGCTATTAAAGTATTTTATATCCCAAACTAATACTTTTATAATAGAGTAATATTATAAGTAGTAATAATTTAAGGCAAACTTTAGGAAAGAGAATAGTCACGAGTATAATAAGGAACGGGATATTTTTAATTACAAGTCTCCTAATAGTAATAATAAGGCCCTTCCCGAATTATTAAGGAAATACTAGTATATACTAGACTAGGAGTTTATAATACTAGGAAATATAAAGTACTATATATTATCTTAGATATCTATAGAATATATAGCTATTCTTGCCTCATTTAATACTAATTTAGCGGCGATTTTAGTAGCTCTAGATTTCTTATACCGGGCATGGTAATAGGTTAAGTATTTAGATAAAATCTAATAACTTAGTAAAGAAATATTAGTAATTTACTAGTATTTCAAGGCCGTTTTACTTACTAAATACTTCATAAAATTCAATATTTAGTATTATATTTTATATTAATTTATTTTATTTATTATAGTAATAAAGTATAAACTTAATATAATTTATTAACTCTTTACTTAATTATTAAAGTAGCTTTAAAAGAGCCTGCCCACATATTTATAATAATACGCATAGACTAGTTATCTTTTTAGTAAACCCCGCTCGATAGTATATTACTAGTTCTTAGTGGCCTATTTACTAGTAAATATATATCTTTTATTTTATATAAAGTTCCCTAATAAAAATAAAGCTTCTGGTTTATATTTTTATAATAAACTAAGGACATAATATAAGCTAGTATTTGACTATAAACTATAACTAATAAAACCCTATAATACTAATATATATATATATATACTTTAATTTATTAATATTATTATTTTTTTTTTTTTTCTTAAATATTTTTCGAAGTAAGTTCCTTTAGTCCTAATTTCTTATCTAATATACTCTCGCTATTAATTTGCCATTAATTATTTAGGGAGTCCTAGTAATTTACGAGTATATTTCTCGTATCCTGGTATATTTTTCTAAATCTTTTCTCTTATAATATTATTACTATATATTATATAATTTATTAACTAATAATTAATTACTTCTAGGCCTTTTTAATACCAAATTATTATATTATTATTATTAAATAAATTATCTTTAATTACTATATATCTTCTAATATTATAAGTTTATAATATAAGTTCGCTAGTATATTAGTAGCTAATAATAAATATATTATAGGATCTCTTAAGATATCTTTCTCCCTCTTTTATATCTTATTATTACTATGTCACGCGGTCTTGCCCTATTTATATAGGATACTAGTATTAGGGATCCCGAGGAGATAATACGCGTAATATATAGGGCTTATAGGATAGTATATATCTAATTAGAAGTTACTTGCTTTCTTCTTTCTTTTTCGTTACTACTAGCTAGTTCCTTTTCTATTTCTTTATTACTACTTACTAGTCCGCTTTCTACTCCTGGATTATTGCCTACTAGTTCTTTTTCTGCTTCTAGGTTACCGCTTACTAGTTCCCTTTCTGCTCCTGGTTCGCCGCCTGCTAGTCCGCTTTCTATTCCTGGTTCGCCGCCTACTAGTTCATGATCTATTCCTAGTTCGCTATATTATATTCTATAATTCCCGGCTACTTATAGATTATTATAATGGCATAAATTATTACGAGGCACTAAAATATTAGTACTATTAACCTAGCTCCCACTATTTGCTATAGGCGCGGTACTTATTTGGCTAGTCCCCTATATACCTATTAAAAACAAGGTATATGCTTATAATTCGGTAGTAATTCGTAAGCAATTTACTAACGCGCTTATAGTCCCTTAGCCAGGGCTAAATTAATAATAACCTCATTAATAATAGTAGCTCGCTAAAGAAATATTTATATATATTATGCCTAATATCTATATAGATATTTAAGAAAAATTTCATAATTGGCCGGGGAAGCTATACCTATAATAAGCTATTTACGCAAGTTTACCTTTAGTAATATTATATATTATCTCACTAATTACTATTAACTAGTTATCTTGTTTCCCCTGCCCGTAATAAAAATAGTATGTAGTATAATTATTATATTAGCTAGGGTAATAGGCAAAAGTATATTAATATATATTATCCGCTTTTCTTATTATCTAAGAGAACTAATAAATAGTATTTACTTATTATCTCCTTATTACTAAACTATTTACTAATAATTAGCTAGCCACTAGCTATACTTTAGAAGAATGCCTATAAGCTACTCAAGCTTCTACTTAACTATAACCGCATTCTTAGTACGAATTATTAGAGGTAGGCTCGAGAGCTATCTAATCTTGACCTAGTAAAAGTAATACTTATGGTCAAGATATCTAATTATCTTTATTACCGCTAGCTTAGTAGTAATATATATACTAATTATCTCTATATATAAACCAAATTAGTAGCTAATTATTTACTTAGATCCTTAAAGAATAATATACTCTAAAGCGCAAGTGCCTTTCCCAAGATACTTTTTCCCTAATAAGAGAGCTTAGGGCTCCTGCAAGTTCCTCGAGTAATATATAAGAATTAATTAGTCAAGTACTAGAGATAACTAAGTTAATTAGTTATATTATAGAGAACGAGTTAGTATAAAAGATTAATTAGCTAGAGGAATATAATATCCCTATTATTTACTTATTTATTCGCGATTAACTAACTAAATATTAGATTATTAGAAATATCTCGCGAGAAATAATATTAAATATATAAAGCCCTTATGGGCTTAATTACAGCTCATAATATAGTAGTAAAGTAGTCTATAAAGAAAAGTAGCCTTCCTAGTTCGAATAACTTAATTATAATATCCAGGTTTTTGGCTAGTAAGGCTAGAGAGAATTCTGGCTTGGTATCTGGAAATAAGGAATCTTCTAATATAGAAATAATTATTACTAATAAACCCTTGGACTAATTATTGCCGATTTGCTTCCTTTTTGGCTATATATAGCTACTAACTTATAATAGGCTTTTTTTTAATATTTAATTTTATTTTATAATTATTTAGTTATTAGAAATATTATATAAATATATTATATATAAGCTTTATTTAAATAAGTAATAAATTGTAAAATCTTTTATTTTATTCTTCTAGAAACATATTTTTATTAATTTTAATTTTTTTCTTTTTAAATTTATATATTTGTGAAGATTCGAATTGTTATATGAGAATATTTATTTGATGTCGAAGAGTTTTTTAGATCATACAGCATTTAGTAGAAATGATATATAAGAATATGAGTAATAATTCTATTAATATAATCTATTAATTTTACAATTTTAGATTTGATATTATTATTAATTAAAAATATTTATTAATTAATTAAATATATTATTTTAATTATTATTGAAAAAAAATTTTTTTATAATTATTTTTATATATTTTATATTATTTAATATAAATTTAATTAAATAATAAATATTATAATAATATTTTATAAATAAAATTTATTTTTTTTTAATTTTTTAATTTAATAATAATTTTGGATATAAGATTCTTGTATTCTGA
>NW_020194530.1:4796-9818 GCF_002865645.1 Hyaloscypha bicolor E | reverse complement strand
ATTTAATTATATTTTTTTTTTTTTTTAATAAAATTTTAATTATAATATATTAAATTTTAATTTTAAATATATTTTATTAATAATATTTTATATCATAAATTCCGAATCTTTTATTTTATTTATCTACAAAATATTTTATTAAATTCGATTTTTTCTTTTTTGATCTTCTTATATTTTCTGATATCCGAATTTATATAAATATTATTCGATCAAAGATTTTTTAGATTATAAGATTTATAAAGATATATATATAAAATATAATTCGATAATTTATTAATATAATTCATTGATCTATAATTTTGATTAAATAATATAAAAAAAGAAAGATTAATCGAAATAAAAAATTCGAATATTTTTGATTTTATTTTTATTTTAATATTTAATATTTTTAATTTTTTTAAATTAATAATTATAATATTTAATATTTAAATTAAAGTTTTTAATATTAAAAAAAAATATTATTAAAATTAAAACTAAATAAGCAGGCCCGAGTAGGCCTAGGCTAGTTATGGCCTCGTAAAAAAGTCCTTAGATAAGAAGAAGTTATTACTAGATAATTAGGGAATTAGAGATTACGGGCGAGAGTATATATTTGAATATATACTATTTATAATCTATAAGGACAGGATAGAGGAATAGTAATAAAGGAAAAAAGGAGAGTTTATTATTAGCTAGGTATTAGCTAGCGAGGAGGTTAGCGAAAGTCTACTATTAGAGGGGTATTAGCTCGCGAATGGGTTAAGAAGAGTTTATTAATAGATAAGTATTAGCTAGTAAAGAGAAAGAGAAGAAATAATTATTTAGGACCGAATTACTAATGAAACGCTAGCGAATTAAGTATATATAGTAGTGAACTAGGCGTAATTTGGTTGTCTTAACTTAAGAGAGAAGAAATATATTATAGCTTATATTAGCGAATTTATCTTAATATATTTCCTTCTATTCTTTAGGTAAAGAAATAGTAAACTAATAGTAAATTAGTAGTAATTCGTAAGTAAATAACTAGCTTTTTAGGAATTAAGCCTAGTAACTAATTAATAGAGCGCTAGCTAATTAGGGTATTAGGTAGGGACCCTATACTCGCTTACTATAGACCGGACTACTATAGAACCCCTAACTAAGCGAGCTATGCGGCTCAAATTTATAATCTCAGTTTTATATTAGATTTACTCAAATAATAATTAGCTTAAATTTAAGCTATTACGTAATACCTATTATATACTAAGCTAGTATACTTAAGCTTAACTTAAGCAAGGGGCCTAATATATATATAAATAGCCTCCGGAAATCTTTCTCTAGCTTTTTCCCTCTATTTCTTATTTATATTTTTTTCCCCGGTAAGTACTAATTTGCTTAATAATTAAGCTCTAATTTAGTATTAAATCTTTAGAAGCTAAATAACTCAGCCCGAGTTATTACTAAATTAGTATTATAATTATTTGTTACTAAATCGGAATATTATCCCATTTCTTTTTAGTCTAGTAATAACTAATTACTACTAATTTATTATTATATGGCCCTCTTACCTATTTGGTACCGAATAGGGTAGAGGGGTCCTCCGGGAGACATTCGGTAGTAATTAGGAGCTAGCTTAGTAAGTATTAGATAGCGAATTAGAGGCTAATTATTAGGGATTTAGTATTATATTACTTGCTACTTATATTCTCCTCTATAGAACTTTACCTATAGATTCCTTACCTTTCTTCCTTAATTACTAACTAAACCCCCGGTAAATTACTATTAAATTATTATTAAAATAACTAATTCTCCTAGCCTATTCTCTAGTAATATACTAGTAAATAATAAGCTACTTATTACCGCCGAGTAAAAGGATCTCTAGCTAGCTAGAACTAAGATAGTTAATAGTAAGAAGAAGACCATTAAGCTAATCCATTATGGTCCGCTCACGCTTAAGCCAGAAGAAGTAAATAGATTAGTCCCGATTTGGCGCCAAATTACCGGGTATTTAATAAAGAAATACTAACTATTTGCTATATAAAAGAGTAATAAACGTAACGGAGACTATATTAATTAGTATGGAAATTATCGCGCGTGTGCCTGTATATTATATATTACTATTATAGGATATACTAAGGAGTTATTTATGTTAGGCACGGGATCTAGTTCCTCTAATATTTACTTTAGGTAAGTAATTTCTACGGATTCTCTAATAATTCGGGGCAGAATAGCCGGCTAATTAGTTCTAATTAGCTACCTTATTTATTTCTCTTATAGTAAGAATAGCTCGGTCTATAGTTATTACTTGATTCTCGAAAGCATAGAGAATAAGTATTATAATATAAGTAATTCGTTCCAGAATCTGCCTCTATTTGCCACTAACTTATTAACTATTTACTAGCTACCCCGCAAGCTCCTGGCTAATATTCGCAGCCTTATTAAGGATGCCCTATTATATAATTACCTACTAAAGGCCCATGCTACTATGCCTGTTAGCTAGTGGCCCGCCGCCGAAAAAGAGATATTTATGGCCATAATTAGTAAGGTAAAGCTCCTAACTCTAGTATTTAAAGGCATACTAGTAAGTAATAATTCACTAGCTAATCCTAGTAATTCTAGGGCAATTATAGGGCAATTCGGTAACTAATAGCTACTAAAGAAGAAGAACCCCGGCCTCTAAGCTACCCCGAGAAAGCGCAAGTTCGAGAATATATTTACGAATAGTAAGGACCTTTCTATAATTTCTTAGTAGGCTACTAATACCCGATCTAATCTCAAGATAGTCTCTATAGCCCTATTAGATATTACTAAGAAGTAATATAAGATCCTGTAAAACTAGGACCGGATTCTTTTATATATCTAATTACTTTCTACTAATTTCCCCCTAATTCCCTGCCTATTTACTAATGAATTATAGGTAATAAAAGGTTAGTCATAAGCGTAATTACTATTTTATTAATACTATTTAGAAGATAGGTAAGGAACTTAATAATCTTAAAGGTATGGATCTCGAGCTAGAGAATCTTGACCTATTAAATACTAATTACCTCTCGGATAATGACCTAGAGAAAGTTAATTCTAGGGATAGTATTCGCGGAAAAAATAACTAATTATGCCTGGTTTATTAGTAGTTTAATAGCTATTAGCTAGCGAGTAGCTAGCTATTTAATACTGGGGCACTCTAGATATGGCTATTAGGCGTTTTCCTTTCTTTATATACTAGATATATAGCTGGCGGTAATCTGGCTCTAGGTAATAGTATTATGGCTTATAATTAGTATAGTATTTAGTGTTTTCTTAGTGAATAATACCTATTAAGTAATAAATAAATCGAGAGTTAATTCCTAAATCTTCTCTCCCTATTTACCGCTAATCTATAAATAATATATTAGCTAAGCATAATAAATAAGCTACTTTATAAAAGAAGTTTAGGTTATAAAGCGCCGCCGATTTATAAGTAATATATTAGCTAAATATAAGAGAAGAGTTACTAGGTAAGAGGAGTTTAGGTTACTAATAATTACTAATCTATAAGTAATATATTAGCTAAATATAAGAGAAAAGTTACTAGGTAAGAGGAATTTAGGTTACTAATTATTACTAATTTATAAGTAATATATTAGCTAAATATAGGAGAAAAGTTACTAGGTAAAAGGAATTTAGGTTACTAATTATTACTAATCTATAAGTAATATATTAGCTAAATATAATAGAAAAGTTACTAAATAAAAGAAGTTTAGTTTACTAATTATTACTAATTTATAAATAATATATTAGCTAAATATAGGAGAAAAGTTACTAGATAAAAGAAGTTTAGATTACTAATTATTACTAATTTATAAGTAATATATTAGCTAAATATAAAAGAAAAGTTATTAGATAAAAAAAGTTTAAGTTATTAATTATTACTATATTATTCTACTCCCCCCAAAGACGATATAATGTAATTAGAGATAAATTTCACGAATATATTATTATCGAGATATAATAGATATATACTATTTACGGCCGTAGAGTTGAGTTTTTCCTTAGCCTTCAATCGGATCGCTGAGCAGTCAGATATAGGTGCTTTGAGGGATATATGGCGCCAGCATCGGGATCTTATAGAATCTCTTTCGGGTCCTTATATATTGATCACGATATCGAAGATATTATCGTCTTTGATCGTTCCGTTATGATCTTCGGGGATAACTTATGCGATCATCATCTTCGTTTACTCCTCGCCCGCGTCGGGGAAATATTATTAGATATATCTATTGGTTCCGACCAATGATTACTAATTTTTGAGCGAAGATTATTCGGCCGCTGTTTGTTATCTAATCTCGATATGATCGGTGATTTCGCGAATATCGGATTTCGGCTCCGATCATATCGTTGGATTAGACCGCAAAATCCGGGATGATTTATTAATCTATAATTTAAAAATCGACCAATAATAATTAATTATTTTAGATCATAAAAAAAATTTGTATAATCCTATGAAAATATTTTAATTATCCCGTGATGAAAGGAAAAAATTAATCCTTACTAAGAATTAAGAATCATTCTTGTGATTAGTAGAAAAAAAAAAATCCAACACGAGGTTATAAAATATTTCAATTATATTAGTTAAAAAAATTATACGTGAACGAAAATCTTAAAATAAAAATCAATAAGTTTATAAAAAATCAAATCTAAATTAATAATCCAATTAATATGATAGGCACGCTTAATTTGATTTTGAAAAAAATAATATAATATTTAAATAAAAATATAAAAATTAATAATAAAATTAAATATATAATAATATTTTTGAATATAAATTTAAAATCCAGAAAATATATTTTTTATCGGATTTAATTTTTAATAAATATAAAAATTAATAAAAGATCAAAATAAATATTATTAAATCAAATATATTTTGATTAAAATATTTTTCATTTAAATTTTTAATCAGATTTAATTTTTAGATTATATATTTAAATAAATAATTTAAATAATTATAAAATTTTTTATAATATATTGAAAATTTAAATTATTATAAAAAAATTATTTTTAAATATCATAAAAATCTTTCATAATATT
>NW_020194530.1:0-4637 GCF_002865645.1 Hyaloscypha bicolor E | reverse complement strand
CGAAATTAAAGAAATAAATTAAGAAAGAAAAAAAAATCAAGATAAAGGAATTTAGAAAAATAAAAAAAAAGACTAACATATTTGAAAGTTACGATAAATAAATACACATATATAATGCAGATTATCGATAAAAAATTGAAGAAATAATTAAAATTTAAGATCACATAAAAGCACTAAAATTATAAAAATCTAAGAGATCCGTCTATATTTTTATTACTATTGATTGATAAATAATATAAAACCAAAACAAGATATGATATGAAAAAATATTATCTATTATGAAATAAGATTAATAATTTATTATAAATTTATAAAGATAAATAAAGAAAAATTAATCAAAATTTATTATAAGATTAAATAATGATTAATTGATATTGATTGTATAACTATATCCAGAAAGTTGGCTAAACTTAATTACCATGCTTAGTAAAAAGAAAAAATTGCATTAATTATATAGATGGGGCACGGTCATAGATTAAGACCTTAAATAATGAGGTAAATTGAATTTATATTATATATCTTGATATTAAATTAAACTATTGTAAAAAATTTATGAGTAAATAAACTAGATTTAGTAATAGATTTTATAATTATAAATTATATTATTAAACTAGTTATTATAAAATAATAAATATAAGAATATATTAATTAGTAAATTAGCTATTTTAGAAATATAGGAAAATAATAAATAATTAAATATTAAGAATTATATATCTAAATATTTAATTATAATTAAGTTAATTTAATTAATAATAATTTAAAAAATATATAAATAATAATAAAAAGCTATTATATATTATAAAAGCTATAAATTATATATAAAAAAAGCTTAAAATAAAATAAATAATTATTATATATTAATATAATATTTAGTTTATATATTTATAATTATAACTTATAATAATAAGAATTCTAAATCTATATAGTAATTATATTATAGCTAGTTATATAATTTTAAGATCTAATATATTATTATAATAAAAAAAAAAATTTAGTAAATTAGAAATAATATTTTATATTTTAAGATCTAGTTTAATATAAGCTAATTCTAGGAAATAATTTATAAATTAGTTAGAGAAATAAAAAAGAAATTATTTAAGAAATTAATAATAATAAAAATAAATATAAATTAAAAAGTAAATATAAAATAAATATTATTAATTAATTAAAATAAAATAATAAATTAGTTATTTAAAACTAGAATTAGGTAATTATTTTTAAATAATAAATAGAACTAGTTTATAATATATAAATAATAGTAATTATATAAATAAATATATAAAAAAAAGAAATTAAGAAAATAGTTTATAAATATAGAAAAATTAAAAAAAAAAGCTATAATTATATATTAGTATTATAAAAAATAATTTTAGGAATTATTATAAAATTTAATATATTTATATAATAAATAACTAGCTAAAATACTAGAATTATTAGAAATATAATAAAAGAATATAATATATAAAAAAATATAAAATATTTTTATTAAAAAAATTTTAGTTATATTTATAGTTATATATTATAAGAAATATTAGAATAATAGAAATATTAAAATTATTTACTAGTATTTATTATAAGAAATTAAGAAATTATTAATATATTATTTATAATTAGTTTTATTATTTTAGAAAAAATTATAATTTTAAATAATAAAAAAATTAAATAATAGCTTGTTTTTATAAAGAAATAATAAAAAAAAGAAATATTAGTAATAAATAAAACTAAAATAGAAATAATAAAAGACTATAAAAAGTAATAATATTTTTAGAAAATAAAAGAAAAATAATTAAAAAGAAAAAAGTAAAAATAAGAAATAAGAAAATTAGAAATAATTATTAGTTTAATAATAATTCTATTTATAAATATTTAAATAAATATAAAAGATTTTAAAGAAATTTATTATAAGATAAATAAATATAAATAAGTTAAATATTAATAAATATTAATAGATTATTATTATTATATTTTAGAAATATTATTAAAAAAACTAATTTAAAAAAATAAAAAAAAATTAGAAAAAAATAAAAATTAGAATAAGAATAATATTAATAGAAATAAGCTAATTATAAAACCTATATTATAAATATAATTTATATTTAGAAATTAATAAAAAATAATAATTTTATTATTAGCTATTATAAGAAGTTTTAATAAATTAATTATATATAATATTATTTTTTAGGGTTTTTATTAATATATTAGAATATTAGAATAAATAAGAAAGCTAAAAGAAAATAATAAATATATAAGAAAAAAATATAAAATATATAATTAGTTTAATAAAAATAATTATAAAAAATAAATATTTATATTAAATTAGAAAAGATATTAGGAAATAAGATTCGGTTTTATAAATTATAAAAGCCTATATTATAAGCTATTATAAAATACTAGAATTCTATTATAATAATAATAGAAATAGAAATTAGAAAAATATTATTATTTTAGTTATTAACTAAAAATATAAGTTTTAAAATAATAATAATTATTAGCCTATTAGTTTTATTATAAAATTATATAATTAAAAGATATTAGTAAACTAGTATTTTATATATTAAATAGGATTTCTAATAATATTATTTTTCTAGCTAAATTATTATTATTATATTAGAATTAATAATTAGTAAAATATTTAGTATATTTTTAGATTAGTTATAAGAGTTATATTAATTAGATTAGATTATATTTAATAAATATTATATAATATTAGATAATATAATAAAATTCTAGTTCCGGATATAATAATTAAATAAATTAATAAAAAAGAAATATAAATAGTTTATTTAATAATTATATTACTATTATATATTAAACTAAAGTTTATAAATATTATAAAAATTAAAGTAAATAATATTTATATATTTTAGTTTATTATTAGTTATTTTAATATTATATATTTTATAATTAAATATAAAAACGAATTTAAAAAAAAAAGATATTATAGCTATTTATAAATTAATTAATAATAAATTAGAGAAATATCTAATTTTAGCTAAAATTATTATATATAATAATAGTATTATTATTATTTAGGAAATAAATTATATATTAGATTATTATATATATTATTAAAATATTAGTAATATTATAATTAAAAATAAGATCTAGTAAATATAAGAAAATATAAATAAATAAGTTATAATAGTTATAAATATATTTAAACTAGGAATTAATTAGCTAGATATTCGAGTTATTATTTATATTAGACTTATTTCTTATATAGGGCTCCTTTTTTAGTAAAAGATAAGAATACTTATATATTAATTAGTATATATATTACTAACTAATATACTTTTTAGTAAAAGAAATTTTAGTAAAGAGGTACTTTTCCTATTACTTTTTAATAAGTATTTTCTTATCTTAAAATATATTCTTATTATATTATTATATAATCTAGCTTATAAAATTACTATCTATTATATTTATAAGTTCTATATTATTCTAGAAATATATAATTAAAAGTAATACCTATAAGTATAGCTATACTAACTCTTAAAAGACAAGCTTAAGGTAATTATAAAGCTTCTTAATAGCTATAACTTAAAAGATATAGCCGAGCTAAAAGAATATAAATCCTGGCCTAAAAATAAGTATTAGATAACTAAGTATCTAGTTAGCTATAATAGTATTTATTATCTATAGCTATAATATAACTATAATATTTGCTTATAAAACTAGGTCTTATATATTAAAATAAGGAATTACTTTATAAAACTTTATTATCTAATATAGGCTAAATAAGAACTAACTATAATTAAATAGTAATTACTAAAAGGCCTAATAGTATAATAGTAATATATAGAATTAGTAAACTCTATAATCTAGGTTTGATTTCTAGTTAGGTTCCTAATTTGCTTCTTAATAAATATTTCTATAATATTTAATAATAAATAGATTTATTTTTTTTGGTTTTATTTTTTAAATAAGAGATATTATATAGGAATACTAGTCTAGTTTTAAGAAATATATAAAGCCCTTTTTGCTTGCTTTTTGCCTCTTTTTCTTTTCTTTCTTTCTTTTCTTCTATTTTCTTTTTCTTTAGTTATTTCTTTTTCTTTTTTCTTTATTCTTTCCTAATTAAATAAGTAAGAAGTAGAAGTAATATAAGAACTAGAATAGTAAAAGAATTAGTAGCTAGTTATATTCTAGGGTTTTATTCTCTAAGCTTTTCTATATAGGTTATTTTATTAGGTATTTATCCTGGAAAGAAACTACTTATATTACTTACTAGGGCTTTAAATCTATAGTTAGCTTACTAATATAATATACTTGAAACTATTTATAGACTAATTGCCCTGCTTTCTTTTTCTAGAAGGCTATTAATACCCGAAATAGTAATAAAGAGGCCGGAGCTTCTATTATATTATAGCTAAGGAATTACTATAATAATAAAAATATATATAATTAGTTCTAATTATATTATAAAGGCTTAATATTAGGCTTTTAGTAAATTAAAAAAGCTTATTTTAATATATATAACCTAGAACTAAAGTAAATATAGTTATATATTTATTTAAGTTATATAATTATATTTATTTAAAGTAGGGTTAGGGTTAGGGTTAGGGTTAGGGTTAGGGTTAGGGTTAGGGTTAGGGTTAGGGTTAGGGTTAGGGTTAGGGTTAGGGTTAGGGTTAGGG
>NW_020194529.1:0-1176 GCF_002865645.1 Hyaloscypha bicolor E | reverse complement strand
TAAGTTATAAACTTTTTAAAATAGCTAATATTTTTAGTAAAAGATAGTTCTTATATTTCCTAGTATATTTCTATAAGTATTTTCTAGCTTTAGATCTCTTAAATTAGTCCGGATATTTATTAGGGCCTTTTTTAATTCTATTATTAGTATTTACTAGTTAAATCTTCTTATCTTTTATTTTATATATTCCTATAACTAGAAATAAACTATAGTTATTATCTTTTTCTTTAAGAGCTATAGCTATTTTCTCTAGTATTCTTTTTATTTAATCTCTGGAATTTATAATTTTTCTATTTAGCTTCTTTTTAGTTAAATATAAAAAGTACCTTTTTATCTAGTATTTTAATATATCTTTCTTAAGCTCTTATATATTTCAGAATTCTTTCTAGTTTTAGGTTTTATATTTCTTAGCTTCGGGAATATATTTCTTTATTATTAGGAAATATTACTTTATTTCTTTTTTAGAAATATCTTTATTTAATATTCTTTTTATTTCCTTTTTTATTAAATCCGGAACTATTCTTAATAATATTCTAATTAAAGCCTTTTTTACTTTAATTTCTCTAAAAATATTATTAATTTCCTAAATTCTTAAATCCAAAATAAAAAAATCTATAAAAAATCCCGGTATTTTCTTATTTCTCCTAATATTATTACTAGTTATAATACTAGACTTTATTTTTTCTTTTTATTTTTAGTTTCCTATTTTATATTATTTAATTTCTTAATTCTAGAAGCTTAATATTCTTAAACTATTACTTTCTTTTATTTCCCGGTATTTTTTAAAAATAAAATAATTATAATAATATAGGTATTCTAGTTATTTTTAAAATTAATAAACCTTTTATTTTATAAATTATTACTCTTATATATAATATTTATTTTTATTTTTATTAAGAATAATTAATTAAATAAGATTTTTAGAGCTTCTTTAACTAGAAAGAATATATCTTTATATCCTATTTTATTTATAACCTTAGTTCTAAGCTTTACTATTTCTATAAATCCAAATTTTATTCTAGTAATAATAGATATTTAATAATCTATAATATTATATACTATTTTACTAATATTTTTAGAAATCTTTTTAGGAAAAATATTAACTTTAGCTCTAATATTAATTATTTCTTTATATTTAATATTTCTTTAAGGTTTTCGAAATATGAATTAAAAATA
>NW_020194528.1:0-1175 GCF_002865645.1 Hyaloscypha bicolor E | reverse complement strand
CTAAAATATTAGTAATTCTAATATAATTTCCTCTAAAATAAAGTAGCTATTTAGATTCCCTAGATATAACTTACTTACTTTTATATATAGATCCCGGTTAGCTAGTTCCTTTTTCTTTTTCTTATTTAGTAAACTAGATATTTCTTATTAATCTATAGATATTTTTAGATTAAATATTTAAATTATAATCAAATTTTTTTTCTCGGACTTAGGAAATAATTTAGTTAAATTACTAGTACTTACTAGTAAGGAAAAAGGAAATACTTTCTTATCTGGGCTTAAATAGCCCTTTATATTATTTTTTATTAAATTAGTAAGTATATTTATAATTTATAAGCTCTTTTATTAGTAAATAATAGAACTAAAAAATATAAATATATTCTAGATTAATATTATTATTCTTATTCTTATTATAATACTTATAGTAAATTCGTTCTCTTAGTTCTAGATTTATATTATAGGCCATATTAATTTAAATAATATTCTCTAATTATATTTAAGACTAACTTTTTCTAGAATATAATTATCTAGACTTTTTGCCTAATCCGGCTTAATTATTATAGCTATTATAGTATTTCTTATAATCTCTATTACGAATTCTAGTATATTTTCCCTAAAAACCCGAATTATATTTACTAGGCTATTAATACTATTATACTAGCTATATTTACTATAATTAACTAGGTTATATAAATAAGCTATTAATATCTTTCCGAATTATAATAATAGCTATATTAAGTTATTTTTATAAGTTCTTTTAAGTTATAGTAATAATAAATAATTTTTTTAAACTTTTTACTAGCTAGTTAATATTATTTCTTTTAGGTTTATTACTTTTAGTAGATTTTATATAATTAGCTATAGGCTAGATTCTTTTCTTACTTATATTTATAGTAGCTTTAGGAAATATAATAAAAGGAACTAATAAAGAATAATTATTTTCTAGTTTAGGAATTATATTATAGATTATTATATTTAAGTATTCTTATCTAAATCTAGATATATCTGGGTTATTAGTAATATTAAAATAGTATTTCTTCTTTTTATACTAATAAAATATTATTACTTTCTTATATACCTTACTATATTTATAAATAGAAATATTTATAGATTTAAAATTCGTATTTTTAAAAATATAATCTCTTACTAGAATAAATAATTCTCTTATAAATTCT
>NW_020194527.1:0-1201 GCF_002865645.1 Hyaloscypha bicolor E | reverse complement strand
TAGCTAATATATTAAATAATAAATAATTATATTAATATTATATATTTCTTATTATTATTATAAGTTTAAATAACTAATTTTAATTTCTTATATTTTTTTTTATATTTTTTTTTTAATTTTATTAATAAACTAAAAATTAAAAAAAAAAATTTCTAAAAAACTAATAATTTTTATTTAATAAAAGTTTTTATATAAATTATTATTTTATAGAAATATTATAAAATCCGAATTCTTATAAAAGTATTCTTTATTATATTTTAGTAAAATAATAGAAATAATAAAAGAAATTATATTTATATTATTTTTAGTCTTATTATAAAATTTGGAAATAATTTTAAGTTTAAAGCTATTAATAATAATCTTAATATCTCTTATATAAAAGAGTTTTATAAAAATTAAATAAAAGATAATATTATTATATAATAGAACTAATATATAATTCTTTTTATTAATAACTATTAGCTTATATTACTTATTTTAATTACTAGATTAATTATTAATATTTCCTTTATATTATATAAAAATATCTAAATTTAAAAGAAATTTATAAATATTAATAATATTAGAACTATTTCGGGTATTTAGAATATTTATAATCTAATATCTAGTTTAAAGCTTTTAAATTTCTATTATTATTTTTTTAAGTATTATTAATTACTATAATATAATTAATAATAGAATATTATATTTAATTATTTAAAATAAAATATTATAAATAAAAAGAATTGAAATAATACTATTAGATTTAATAAAATTATTAATAATCTTAAAAGCTATTTAAAATATAATATTTTTATTAATTTTATTAATTTTAGCTATAATAATAAAATAAATATATTAGATTAGGCTATAGTAATATTTTATAATTTTAATAAAATTATAAAATTTTATAAAAATAATTTTAATTTAGTTTCTATAATATTTATAAATTAAATAAATTTCTTATTAATAAACTATTTTCTAATATTTATTATAATCTAATAAAAAAAGCCTAAATAAATATTAATTTAATACTATTTTAGAGTATTTTAAATATATAATATACTAATATTTTAAAGCTATTAGCTAGTTTAATATCTAGTACTTTTATTAATAATATAAAATAAAAACTTATTAGAAATATAGAAAATATTAATAATAATAAAATAATTAAAACTAATATTATTTTTTAGATTAAACTTAAATTATTCTAGTAATTATT